>NC_080546.1:7636019-7836019 GCF_028640845.1 Ahaetulla prasina | reverse complement strand
GTCTGTTATTAACAGCAGCTGCCTGCAATTACTGCAGGTTCTAGTCCCACCAGGCCCAAGGTTGACTCAGCCTTCCATCCTTTATAAGGTAGGTGAAATTAGGACCCAGATTGCTGGGGGCAATAAGTTGACTTTGTATATAAATATACAAATAGAATGAAGACTATTGCTTAACATAGTGTAAGCCGCCCTGACTCTTCGGAGAAGGGCGGGATATAAATGCAAAAAAAAATAAAAAAAATAGAACTCTGCATTGGCGACAGGAAGGGCATCCGGCCAGTAAACATTCCACTCCATTCAGTTGCCCAGACTCCACCCTGCAAGGGATTATGGGGTCATTACAAGGAGATGATGATTTGTAGCTCAGGCTTGAACTTGCAAATGTCTTTGGCGCTCTCTGAGCTTGGTTGTTTTTTTGCAGGTGTTTCATTAGCCAATAAAGTTTACATCCTCAATGGACTGATGATGTTACCTAATTAGGTAGTGAAACGTCTTTAAAAAAAACAAACAAACAGGGGCTCCAGTGACGTCACCCTCCTGCTGGGTGCTCTAACAGAGCACTCCGTGTTAGAAGATTGTAAAAGTCAGTGAAACAGAAAAAAAAATCACTGTTCACTGAGCTTAGCATAACCTCTGGGTGAAAGAGGTTATCAGAGTTGTGGAAGAGTGGCAGGTCTGACAGGGGGTTTGCTCTCAAGAGCGAATTTTCCTGGATTTATGACCCCACCGAATTCCACTCCCTCCAACTTCAGCACGCTCCTGTTTTTATCAGGAAAAAGGAGTGGGAATGTCGCTTCTGCTCTAAAGGACTTATTAAATTGATTGATATTCTAAGCAGACGGGAATTTCACAAGGGTTCGATCTTTGATGTAGAATCAGCACGGCAAGTACCGACTCCCTTTTTGAAACTTGAAACCTTTCTTTGTCTTTGATTAATTGACTTTTAAAATGGCGTCTGAAAGTGAAAGTAAAATTTTTTAGTACGATGAAGCAGCGTTATTTGTGGATTGTTACAAACGGAGTTTTTTTATACTGAAAGGAGGGAAGGAGAGTTATTAAGTTTGAATTCCTGATTCTTTTGAAGACAGAATGGCAGCTAAACCTTTAAAGCCTTCTGGAAGAAGGGGATCTGAACCAAGTCTTGAGGAAATATTGAAAGAACAATTAAAACTTTCTGAAGATAGGCAAAAAGAGATGATGGAGAATTTTAATGCAAAAATAAGAGAAGATATTCTTATGGCAGTTCAAGGACTGAGTAAAAAAATTGAAGGATTGGAAGTGGAAATGCAACAGATCTCTCAGTCAAATAAGCATTTAGAAGACAAAATGAAAGGTGTTCAGAAAAAAGTGGATCAAAATGAAGATCAGGTTGTGATATTACAATATAAACTTATGGAAGGAGCTCTTAGAATTCGTAGTATGCAAGAAGAGCGAGGAGAAGACTTAAGAAAAATTATATCAGAAGCATTGGCTGAATTTATTGAAGTGGACCCCCAAGAGGTAGCTTACCAAATTGATAAAATATATAGAGTTAATTCCTGGATTGCAAGACAGAGAAAGCTTCCTCGGGACATTGTGGTTTATTTTGTGAAAAGGACTATGAGAAATCAGATTCTGCAAGTTTCATATCAGACAACTTTAAAAATTGGAGAACAGGAGTTGAAGGTGTTGAAAGAGATTCCTTCAAAGATGTTAAGAGACAGGAAGGAATTTGCTTTTTTTACACAAGAACTTAAAAAACATCAGATTCAATTCAGATGGGAGGTGCCAGTTGGACTGACAGTATTCTATCAAGGAAGGAGATATAGAATTGACACTGTTTTAAAGGCAAAGGATTTTCTTTCTACAGTTTTGAAAGTCGAAATAGAAGTGATAGAAAAACTTCAAGAGACTCAAGAAGGCGTGGTGATCCAAGAGCCTTTATTGCTGCCAGTATTAGAGGAACCACAAGAGCAAAGGGTGACAAGAGGAGCCCTTAAGCGTAAAGAAGAGCAACAGTCTCAAAGTAAAAGTCAGGATCCCAGTATGGAAGCTGTGGGAGGAGCTAGACGGAAGATACCGGAGGAGGAGCTTTCGTTGTCTGCTTCAAAGCTTCAGGAGGCCAGTAATGGCAAATAGAATCTTGTCATGGAATGTTAATGGCTTGAATTCAGCTCAGAAAAGAAGGAAAATATTTCACTACTTGAAACAATTTAAAAATGATGTGATTTGTTTGCAAGAGACACATATAAAATTATCAGACCAAAAATATTTAATTAATTCAAAATTGGGTAACCATTTTGTTGCATCAGCTTTGGAAAAGAAGCATGGAATTGTTGTATATATCAGGAAGGATATACCAGCTAAGTTAATTGAGGCAGATATTCAAGGAAGATTTATTGCTATTGAACTGGTGATAGATGCAAAAAAGACTTTGTTGATAGGTATTTATGCACCTAATCAGCAACAAGAAAAGTTTTACAAAATGTTACATGAGAGGTTGACCCTCTGGGATTATAGTTCGTTTATTTTATTAGGAGACTGGAATGGAGTAATTGATACAAGAAGGGATAAGAGAACCTCCTCCAAGAAGATACCTATACATGCAAAATTACCAAAATCCTTTTTTGAAATGATGGAAGACTTTGTGTGTTGAGAAGTGCTCTTTTGCGGGTCTGGAAAAAATATTCCTATAAATTATTATTTATTTATTTATTTATTTATTATTATTTATTATTTAAATTTGTATACCGCCCTTCTCCCGAAGGACTCAGGGCGGTTCACAGCCAGGTAAAAATACAATACAATAAATACAAACTAAAATACAATTAAAAAACTTATTAAAATTGGCCAGGATTAAAATTTAGAGCTAAAAACCCATTAAAACCCATTAAAACACTAACCCAGTCCAGCGCAGATGAATAAGTAGGTTTTAAGCCTACTTATTAGAATACAAGATTCCTATATGGGCGAGCCCTAGGCATGCAATAGAGAATATAAATATAGAACAGAAACAGGAAATGATTACTTATAAAGAACTTTTGTATGCTGAAGGAGGTAGATTGCAATTAAAATCATTACAGGTATTAAATGAAGAAGGGAGGAATTATACTTGGTTTCAATATGGGCAAATAAGTGCTAGATGGAAAGAAGATCAAAAAATTGGTATAATGCAAAGGGAGGAAAATTTAATGAAGCAAATTAGAAATCAGACCCAGGAGCATATAAAGAGATTGTATAATGTGTTGCTTGAAATAGATTCGGAAAAGGATTTGGTAAAGGATTATATGATAAAATGGGCACAGAATATTCAGGAACCAATAATGTTGGAAACATGGGAGAAAATCTGGGTTAGAAATGTTAAGTTTACACAAGCACAGAATTTAAGGGAAAATTTTTATAAGATGTTTTATAGATGGCACTTAGATCCCAAAAATTATCATGTATGTATCCTAATATCCAAGCGAAATGTTGGAGGTGTGATTGTGATGATGCTACATATTTTCATATTTGGTGGACTTGCAAGAAAATTAAGGTCTTTTGGATAAGAATTTGGTGGATTATTCAAAATGTACTGAAGAAGAAGATAAAGTTCCTGCCACAATTTTTCCTTTTGGGAATTATAACGGATTGTACAGGGATTGAGACTAAATTGATTCTGAATTTAATAACAGCAGCAAGACTGTTGATTGGACAATACTGGAAGAAAGAAGAGATACCTACAATAGAAGAATGGATATTGAAAGTTATTAATTTGGCTGAGATGGCTAAAATCTCAGCGTTTTAAAAGACAATACGCAGGAAAGATATTTAATTGAATGGAAAAAATGGATTGATTATCTACAAAACAGATATCAGATTAAGAAATATCAGATTGCCTTTGAATAATTAGAAAGTTATTTTATGTAATGGGGAGGGGGTTGGGAGATGAAAAGCTTTGGATGTGGTTATTTGGATTGGAAGGGAAAATTTTATTCTATGTTTGGTTTATGTATAACAATACCTTGTGATTGACCTGGGAAGCCGGGGGGGGGGAGGGAGAGGGGAAGGGGTTTGTTGTTGTTTTTTTGGGAGGGAGGGGGGAAAAAAGGGGGGAAAATGTTTTTGTTTTTTAAAACTCTTTCAATAAAAATAAACAAACAAACAAACAAACAGACAAAAAAATACCCAGCAAGCTCAGAGAGCAGCAAGGACTCCACAGTTGTGGGTTCTTCTGAGGAGAGGCTGAATGAGTTTTTCTTCCAAGAAATAATTTTATTATTTAAAAAAAACACATTGAAATAAACTTTTCTCTATGAAACCAATATTTCATAGCACCTTCCCCAACCCTACGCCTCCCAGGAGTCCCCACACGGCCCGTTTTGGATGCAGGTAAGTGTAGAGGCTTGGGGATGGAGAAAAACGGGCCTATCGGAAGTTCAGGAAGGCCGGAAATGGGGTCGTTTTTGGCCTCCAGAGGGCCTCCAGAGCCAGGAGAGTCCATTTTTGCTCTCCCAAAGGCTCAAGAAAAGCCTCCGGAGTCCAGGGAGGGCAAAAACTCATCCCTCCTATGGGGTGCAGAAGGCCGACTAGGAGAAAGGAGAAAAAAGCTTACTATTTTCAATAAGTGAAGCACACATATGGACACATACACATATAAACTAAGCTTACTAATATGAGGGTGAGATTTTGTGGGAGAGGCAGGCTACATAGTAGAACGACAGCACAGCATTGATAAAAAAAACATAAGATTGAAGAATTTAGATACATTCCAGTTCAGAACACAATCAATTTCCCCAGGGAGAAACGTATTTTATCAATGCTTATATGTTTACTTACCTGATAATGTTTGTTAATCATAGTTCAATAACAAATAAGTAAAAAAAATCAATGCTTATGTGCTTTATTTATTAGTGGTCTGGGAAAGGGAACCAAACGGCTTTAAAATGATGGCAAATTGTTTACAAAAGCTGTACAATGCTGTGCAAAATGCCCAGATCAAAATTAAGTTGAAATATGGAGAAAATCTTATGACTAGGAGCTCAAGAGGACCCCATGAACTCTAGTGGTACCCAAAAACTATTATATATCGTTTTTCCAATATATATATTGGAAACAATTAGACTGAAGCAACACCTTCCAGAATAATCTATGTTTCCTAGAAAACCATTGGTAGTTAAATAAGCTTACAAGGATCTAGGGCTCTTTTGAGTTTCTAGAAACTAGGGAGAAAAGGTGGACAGATAGATAGCTGGATAGAGAGGTAGGTAGGAGCTGGGAAATAGGGAGGTAGATAGATGGAGATGATAGATAGATAGATAGATAGATAGATAGATAGATAGATAGATAGATAGATAGATAGATAGATAGATAGATAGATATAGATAGATACATAGATAGATAGATGATATAGAGATAGATAGATAGATAGATAGATAGATAGATAGATAGATAGATAGATAGATAGATAGATAGATAGATAGATAGATAGATAGATAGATAGAAAGATAGATGATAGATGATATAGAGGTAGGTAGGTAGGTAGGTAGGTAGGTAGGTAGGTAGGTAGGTAGGTAGATAGATAGATAGATAGATAGATAGATAGATAGATAGATAGATAGATAGATAGATAGATAGATAGATAGATAGATAGATGATAGATAGATAGATAGATAGATAGATAGATAGATAGATAGATAGATAGATAGATAGATGATAGATGATATAGAGGTAGGTAGGTAGGTAGGTAGGTAGGTAGGTAGATAGATAGATAGATAGATAGATAGATAGATAGATGATATAGAGATAGATAGATAGATAGATAGATAGATAGATAGATAGATAGATAGATAGATAGATAATATAGATAGATAGATGATTGATTGATAGATAGATAGATAGATAGATAGATAGATAGATAGATAGATAGATAGATAGATAGATAGATAGATAGATAGATAGATAGATAGATAGATGGGGGGAGATGGATAGGAATATACATATACCAGTCTATAGTGCTTCATAGCACTCTCTGGGAGGTTTACAATATCTGGGTCCTCATTTCACCCACTTTGGAAGGATGGAAGGCTGAGCATCGACCTCCAGACTGTGGGCAGAGTTTTCCTGCAATGCTGCATTCTAACTACTGGGCCACCAGGGCAGATAGATAGATAATGGAAAAGAGAGATAGAGAGAGACAGAGAAAGAGGGAGGGTGGGAGGGAAGGGAGGGAGGGAGGGAGGGAGGTTTTATTTCTAAATATGTTCCCTTGTTCCCACATTACATATGAAAGCTGGGACTTGTTCCAAAGTATCCTGATGAGCTCCTCATTGCAGTAGAAAGCAACCTCAGAACAATCTTGATTTCCAGTAAATTGCTCTTTTGTGACTCATCACACCTAGAATGGCTCCATTTTCTTTCTACACGCTCAACTGTAAAATGTGCCCACTGTCAATAGAAAGCCAGGGTTCTTTGCTCGATACATGTTGAACTTCTCAAACAAGGCCAGTGAACTTCGAACCCTGGAAAGAAAAATTCTGAGGATGCCCATGTGATTAGTTTGCCCAGGAACCAAACTAATTTCGAACACCTTATTTTGTTTTTTTTTAATATAAAAAGTTTTTTTATTTTGAACACATTAAAACACAAGACAAACACACAACATTTACATACATATCACTGTTTCTTATCAGCTATTCAAAGCAGCTCTTTCTTTCTATTTATACATATTTTAATTCTATCTTATTCTACTTTTATATTATCTATCTTCATCTACATTTCATCTACATTCATCTACATTTTCTTATGTACATTTTCTACATTTTCCACTTATGACTGTATGACTGTAACTTTGTTGCTGGCAATTCTTATGATTTATATTGATATGTTGACCATCAATTGTGTTGTAAATGTTGTACCTTGATGAACGTATCTTTTCTTTTATGTACACTGAGAGCATATGCACCAAGACAAATTCGTTGTGTGTCCAATCACACTTGGCCAATAAAGAATTCTATTCTATTCTATTCTATTCTATTCTATTCTATTCTATTCTATTCTATTCTATTCTATTCTATTCTATTCTATTCTATTTATTTCATCTACCTACAGATTTTTATCCTGTTGTTCAATTTTCATTCTCTTTCCTGTTTTCCAACCATTCATACCATCTACACCAGACCTTGTAATGTTCTGTATCCTCTTTTTCTTTGATTACTTTTGTGAGTTTATCCATCTCTGCACATTCTATGATTTTCTTAATTAAATCTTCTTCTGTTGGGATTTTGCAGTATCCTTCCCCTGGAGTGGGGAGGGAATGGGGATTTTGCAGTATCCTTCCCCTGGAGTGGGGACGGAATGGAGATTTTGCAGTATCCTTCCCCTGGAGTGGGGACGGAATGGAGATTTTGCAGTATCCTTCCCCTGGAGTGGGGACGGAATGGAGATTTTGCAGTATCCTTTCCCTGCCACGCCCACACAACCAGTAGTAAAAAAAATTGGATTTCACTACTTAATGGGGGGGGGGATCCAAACTCACTTAACGGCCGTGTTGCTAACCTAAGAACTACAATGATTCATTTAAGCCACTGTAGCAGGAAAGCCACGTAACATTTTCGTAATGGATTGGATGATTGGAAAGAAATATCAATAGATTTAATCTATGTGTTTAAATGATTGTGATTGGTACTAGAAGTATACATTGAAACACTGAACAATGAAAGAACGAAGGATCAAACTTTAATATAAATGGATGTGAAGCGCTAAATAAGGGAAATATGAATAACAAAGCAGGTGAAAGATAGAAGAGAAATGTCTTTGAATATTACGGTGACACGGGGGGAAAAAATAGAGACAGAAATAAGAGGGGAATAATAGTATGTATATAGTAATATAACAAGATATATGTCATAATAAGAGGGAGGTTTAGAAATTGAAGGGCGGTAGCATTAGGGATGTTTAAACAATATGAAACAGTGAACATGAAATGTAATAACTGAGTAATAATATTACATCTATTTCTATCAAAATGGATGATACCAGGTATCACACTATTCATGCATTGATATGTATAAATAATACAAAATAAAAAACACTGTCGTAAAATGAGACAAAACTCAGTGAACTGTCTCGCTTGGGCTGCTGGGGGTTGGCAGGGGTTCGGGAGAACCGCTAGATAAGATTCTGTGCAATTTAGAGAACCCCCAAATCCCACTCCTGGCTGGCTGCACCCACCCCTCCCCTCCCAGGAATCCTCACGCGGCCCCTTTTGGATGCAGGTAAGTGCAGGGCACATGTAGAGGCTCGGGGAGGGCAAAAAACGGGCCTGCCGGAAGTTCAGGAAGGCCAGAAATAGGCCTGTTTCCAGCCTCCAGAGCCTGGGGAGGCCATTTTAGCCCTCCCGGAGGCTCGAGGAAAGCCTCTGGAGCCCAGGGAGGGCAAAAAGGCCCCCTCCCCATGCTGGTGCAGGAGGCCGGCTAGGTCACACCCACCATGGCCACTCCCATCAAGCAACCAGGCAGAGAACCTCTTGTTAAAAATGTTGAAGCCGACCCCTGGTCTCCCTTAACGATGGAAA
This sequence comes from Ahaetulla prasina, assembly GCF_028640845.1. NCBI lineage: Eukaryota > Metazoa > Chordata > Lepidosauria > Squamata > Colubridae > Ahaetulla > Ahaetulla prasina. Next base: position 7,827,486 of record NC_080546.1, on the reverse strand, counting down.
TCTGGCTCTCAATTGTGGTCGTTGACCACAACTTCAAAGGTAGTTGAAGACTACCTTTTAAAAAAAAGGCTTTTCTCCCTTTTTTTTTTTTTTGGTTAATGATCATACGGGTTTTTGTAGTCAGGATCCAGCAGAGAGACTGGTATCTTTCATAGGAACGGCATACGCTTGGCAATTTCGCAGCAGAAAACTTCAAGAGGTTGACAAGCCCATGGTATTGTTCCTTGCGTAACGGTTCCCGTCAAGAGATCAACTCCCTTCAGGGTTTTGGGGTTTTTTTTTCTCCACCATCTATCCTTTTTGCATTTCAAAGGATTTTGCAGACAACATTCTCCATAGCCCCCGTGCTGTGCAGCTTGTTCTCCCACATCGCAGCCACAGAATTCAAACCAACCAGGGAGTAATTTCATTTTGTTCTAGTGAAAACAAAACAGAGTGAGATGCTGGAGTTTTAAACAACTGTAAGCAAGATTCGTGCACAGGGAAAAAAAACAAAATAAAAAAACCTCCAAGATCTCAGCACAGTTATGGAAGGTCCTTAATGAAGCCTGCTTCTGCAGGAAACCTATCGATTATAGATTTCATCAGGGTTGAATTTTTTGGCTCAAACACAAAAGCAAAGACAGGATTGTCTTCTCACCATTGAGAAGCATGCAAAATAAATTTTTACCTTGAAGTAGTGTAGTAAGATGCTGAGCTTTTTGATCGAAAAGTCGGCAGTTCAGCGATTCAAATCCCTAGTGCCGCGTAATGGGGTGAGCTCCTGTTACTTGTCCCAGCTTCTGCCAACCTAGCAGTTCGAAAGCACGTAAAAAATGCAAGTAGAAAAATAGGGACCACCTTTGGTGGGAAGGTAACAGCGTTCCGTGCGCCTTTGGTGTTTAGTCATGCCAGCCATATTACCACGGAGACGTCTTCAGACAGCGATGGCTCTTCGGCTTTGAAACGGAGATGAGCACACCGCCCCCTAGAGTTGGGAATGGCTAACACATATGTGCAAGGAGAACTTTTACCTTTACCTTAGTGTAGAATAGAATAGAATAGAACAGAACAGAACGGAACGGAACGGAACGGAACGGAACGGAACAGAACAGAACAGAACAGAACAGAACAGAACAGAACAGAACAGAACAGAACAGAACAGAACAGAATAGAATAGAGCTGGAAGGGACCTTGGAGGTCTTCTAATCCAGCTCCCTGCTCAAACAGGAGAACCTATACCATTTCAGACAAGCGACTGTCCAGTTTCTTCTTAAAAACCTCCAGTGATGGAGCGCCCATGATTTCTGGAGGCAAGCTGTTCCACTGGTTAATTGTCCTCACTGTTAGGAAGTTTGTCCTTAATTCTGGGTTGCTTCTCTCTTTGATCAGTTTCCATCCATTGTTTCTTGTCCTGCCTTCTGGTGCTTTAGAGATTAAGTTGACCCCCCCCCCTCTTCTTTGTGGCAGCCCCTCAAATACTAGAAGACTACTATCATGTCCTCCCCAGTCCTTCTTTTCTCTAGACTAGCCAAACCCAAATCCTGCAACCGTTCTTCATATGTTTAATCTCCAGGCCTTTGGTCATCTTACCTGTTCTTCTCTGAACTTTGAAAAGTGAGACATTTTCAAGGGGGAGTGGGGGGGGAAAGCCAATTGCCTTTAAAAAGCACCTTTCAACAACCATTACCTGGTTGGTTGAGAAACTCCATAGAAAAATGCACTGATGAAGTTACCTAATTTGGTAATGAAATGTCTGCAAGAAAACGATCAAATTCAGAGAGCATCACCAACTTCACAGTTCTCCTCCTTCACCACCAACACCACCTCCTCCTCCTTCTCAAACCCCACTTCCTTCTAGCACTGATGATATTACCTAGTTGGGTCATAAAACATCTGCAAGAAAACAACCAAGCTCAGAGACCATCATGGACCCCACAGTCCTCCTCCTCCTCCTTCTCCTCCTCCTCCTCCTCCTCCTCCTCCTCCTCCTCCTCCTCCTCCTCCTCCTCCTCCTCCTCCTCCTCCTCCTCCTCCTCCTCCTCCCTTCTAGCACTGATGATATTATCTAGTTGGGTCATAAAACATCTTCAAGAAAACATCCAAGCTCAGAAAGCATCAAGAACCCCACAGTCATCCTCCTCCTCCTCCTCCTCCTCCTCCCCCTCCTCCTCCTCCTCCCCCTCCTCCACCTCCCTTCTAGCACTGATGATATTATCTAGTTGGGTCATAAAACATCTTCAAGAAAACATCCAAGCTCAGAGAGCATCATGGACCCCACAGTCATCGTCCTCCTCCTCCTCCTCCTCCTCCTCCTCCTCCTCCTCCTCCTCCTCCTCCTCCTCCTCCTCCTCCTCCTCCTCCTCCTCCCTTCTAGCACGATATTATCTAGTTGGGTCATAAAACATCTTCAAGAAAACATCCAAGCTCAGAGAGCATCATGGACCCCACAGTCCTCCTCCTCCTCCTTCTCCTCCTCCTCCCCCTCCTCCTCCTCCTCCTCCTCCTCCTCCTCCTCCTCCCTTTTAGCACTGATGATATTATCTAGTTGGGTCATAAAACATCTTCAAGAAAACATCCAAGTTCAGAGAGCATCATGGACCCCACAGTCCTCCTCCTCCTCCTCCTCCTCCTCCTCCTCCTCCTCCTCCTCCTCCTCCTCCTCCTCCTCCTCCTCCTCCTCCTCCTCCCTTCTAGCACTGATGATATTATCTAGTTGGGTCATAAAACATCTTCAAGAAAACATCCAAGCTCAGAGAGCATCATGGACCCCACAGTCATCCGCCTCCTCCTCCTCCTCCTCCTCCTCCTCCCTTCTAGCACTGATGATATTATCTAGTTGGGTCATAAAACATCTGCAAGAAAACAACCAAGCTCAGAGACCATCATGGACCACACAGTCCTCCTCCTCCTCCTCCTCCTCCTCCTCCTCCTCCTCCTCCTCCCTTCTAGCACTGATAATGTTACCTAGCTGGGTAATGAATTGTCTGCAAGAAAACCACCAAGCTCAGAGAGCGCCAAGGACCCCACAGCTCAACCCAGAGCTACAAATATTCTCTTCTATCCAGAAAGAAGTCAAGAAACCGGGGTGCCCAACAGACAGAGCAGTGGAGAATGTTAAGTAACGCACAAAGTGATCAAAGGCTACACCATATCCATGGGTACTCATAACGCACCGCGCTTAATGCAGTAATGTCGGAGAAAAGACCGGGCCTTAAAAACAAAAGTTTAACTTTAATATCCGCCCTGTTGGGTGTCTATTTAACTTTGAGATAAAGTGACTATAAATTAAACCCCTTTTGGCTGGAGTCTTTGACTGGTGACACGCAGAGCCTTCCCCCACCCCGCAACCCCTACGGAGTGGCTTCCTCCCTTTCGCTCCATCTATTATCTCCACCTTTCAAAGAACGCCTCGTGACTCATGGTCCCATAAGGAGGGCCACATAATCAATGGCATTTAACCACTGCTACGGCACAATGACAGCGTGTGAAAAGCGCGGAGCTCAGGGTGGCGAAAGAAAGAACCTCTCACACAAAGATGCAGAACTACGTTGGTGTTCAGTCGGTCGGATGGCGGGCAAAACATTAATTGCCTCGCTGCGCCCTGTCTTATTTGTGTGTTTCCCTCCTTTCTTTCTTTTCTTTTTCTCTTTCTTTTTTTTTCTCCCCCCCCCACCCCCCCCCCACCCCAGGAGCCCACAGAATAGAGTCAGAAATTAAAAGCTGCCCTTTTTGGAGTCGGTTTGTCAGCAGCGGAAAGCAGCAGCTGGCGAGGCATAGCATCGGGGTATTCAAAGAAGTGGGTAGGGAGAAATATGAGCCCCCCTCTCTTTTCCAACGAGCGAGGATGAGTAATTTTTATTTTTTTAAAACAAGCTGCAACAGGCTGGGCCCAGCTGGAATTTCACATTTCATCCTCTCCACTCCCCTATTGGCTTCAATGTAGCTCCAGAAACAAAGCTCTTTCTTTCTTTCTTTCTTTCTTTCTTTCTTTCTTTCTTTCTTTCTTTCTTTCTTCCTTTCTTCCTTTCTTCCTTTCTTTCTTCCTTCCTCCCTTCCTTCCTTTCCTTCTCCTGCGCTGTGTCTCTCACCCCTCCTTCCTCCCTTCCTTCCTTTCCTTCTCCTGCGCTGTGTCTCTCACCCCTCCTTCCTCCCTTGCTCTCCCCTAATTCTCCTTCCTCCCTCCCTCCTTCCCTCCCTCCCTCCCTCTCCCCCTAATTTTCCTTCTTTTTCCTCCTCCTTCCCTCCCTCCCTAATTCATTCCTTCCTCCCTCCTTCTGCCTCCCTCTCCACCAATTCTCCTTCTTTCCTTCCTCCTCCTCCTTCCCTCCCTCCCTAATTTTCCTTCCCTCTTTCCTCCCTCCCTCTCCCCATTCTCCTTCTTTCCTTCCTCCTTCCCTCCCCCCTTCCTTCCTCCCTAATTCTTCTTCCTTCCTTCCTTCCTTCCTTCCTTCCTTCCTTCCTTCCTTCCTTCCTTCCTTCCTTCCTTCCTCCCTCCCTCCCTCCCTCCCTTCCTCCCTTCCTCCCTCCCTAATTCTCCTTCCTTCCTCCCTCCCCCCCTCCCTTCCTTTTCACTGAGATAACAGCACAAACAGCACAACCAACAGAGGATGAAAACAGTCCAAATACGCTCACTTCCTGTATGAAGTGAGCTAGCCGACAGGTCCTCAAGATAATTTTGCAAGGTTTGGGGGAGGGTTTCTTGCATAACTAACCGTTAGTGCTTTAGGTATGATTCTCAAAAGATGCTCAGGAGGCCACAGAGATGGAAATACAGGAACTCAACAGGATTTTTTTGATTCATTCAGCAGCTGCAGAAGAAGACATTCCCTCAATCTCTCTTGGATGATCTTCCAGCTGTTACTTCTTACCCTGCCCTCCTGCTTTGGAAAATAGTTTGTCCCGTCTTTTCTGTGAGAGCCCGTCAAAAATTGGAAAACCGCTACCCTGTCTTCCACAATCCTCCTCGTCGTTAAATTAGACCTACCCAGTTCCTGCAATGGTTCATTATTCAGATCTGTTCAACCATTTTATTTGTTTAGATAGATAGATAGATAGATAGATAGATAGATAGATAGATAGATAGATAGATAGATAGATAGATAGATAGATAGATAGAACATATTAGATAATATATATAAGCATGAATACATAAGATAAATACAAATAAAAGGGAACATTAGGACCGGGACGGTAGGCATGCTGGTGCTCTTATGCACGCCCCTTACAGACCTCTTAGGAATGGGGTGAGGTCAACAGTAGACAGTCTAAGGTTAAAATTTTGGGGATTTTTGGATGAGACCACAGAGTCAGGTAGTGCATTCCAGGCATTGACCACTCTGTTGCTGAAGTCATATTTTCTGCAATCGAGTTTGGAGCAGTTCACTTTAAGTTTGTATCTACTGTGTGCTCGTGTATTGTTGTGGTTGAAGCTGAAGTAGTCATTGACAGGTAGGACATTGTAGCAGATGATTTTTAGAGCTCTGCTTAGTCAGACCGAAGGCGGCGTAGTTCTAAATTTTCTAAGCCCCGAATTTCAAGTCTGGTGGCATAAGGTATTTTGTTGTGAGCAGAGGAGTGGAGGACTCTTCTTGTGAAATATCTCTGGACTTGTTCGATTGTATTAATGTCCGACATGCAGTGCAGGTTCCAGACAGATGAGCTGTATTCAAGAATTGGTCTGGCAAAAGTTTTGTAAGTCCTGGTTTGCAGTTCAATATTACTGGAGAAGAAGCTACGCAAGATTAGGTTTACAACCCTTAATGCCTTTTTGGGGATGTTGTTACAGTGGGCTTTGGCATCTAGCTCTAGATCTAGGTCTACATAGCATGTCGGGAACCGAATCCAAAGCATTTGCACACCTGTAGGAAATATCTTTCTCAAATGGTTGTGCACAAAGTGAGAATACTGTACTGGTTACAATCTGGATTGATGTCCACCTTAACTCTGCAAAACGCTACTCGGAGCCCAGATGTCAGAGTACCATCAAAACAGCCTTTTCCTTCATCGGTTATATTATGTTGTCTTGCTGTTCATTTGATAGAAAATGACTTGGACATTTTTAGAAAGAAATCATCCTGTTCTATATTGCTTCTGTTGGTTAACTATCAACAAGGGGACCAATACAGCCGGCATGGAAACTGTCAATCACCTCGCCCCCCCCCCCCGTACTTCCTGACCGCCCTGAGGCATTCTAAGATATTTGACAATGAAGAGAAAACCTCATTTATAATTGAAAAGGGTTTTAATATACTCGTTGTATATTTTATGATTCTCTTTCTAACGCTTATTCCAAGAAGATTAATATAAAACTTCGCTTGATGTATCATGATATTTTATGAACCTCAAGTTGATTAGATTAACCTTCTCTTCTCTTCTCTTCTCTTCTCTTCTCTTCTCTTCTCTTCTCTTCTCTTCTCTTCTCTTCTCTTCTCTTCTCTTCTCTTCTCTCCTCTCCTCTCCTCTCCTCTCCTCTCTCCTCTCTTCTTCCCTTCCCTTCCCTTCTCTCCTCTCCTCTCCTCTCCTCTCCTCCCCTCTTTCCTTCCCTTTCCTTCCCTTCCCTTCCCTTCTCTTCTCTCCTCTCCTCTCCTCTTTTCTTCCCTTCCCTTCCCTTCCCTTCCCTTCCCTTCCCTTCCCATCCCTTCCCTTCCCTTCCCTTCCCTTCCCCTTCTCCTTCTCCTTCTCGGTCTCCTTCCTTCATCCTTCCCTTCCCTTCATTTTCTTTCCCTTCTTTTTCTTTCTTTGCTTTTTCTTTCTTCGCTTTCCTTTCCTTTCAGAAGAAGGCCCTTCTTCTGGATCCCGCCACATGTACCTCCTTAGGGGACAGTACCGCTCCCCATCTTCCCCTCTGGTGGGTCAGGTAGGTGTTACTAGGAAAAGACGGACCCTCAGATAACCTGGTCCCAAGCCAGGAAGAGCTTTAAAGGTGACAACCATGACCTTGAATTGCACCCAGAAGCAAACTGGCAACCAATGCAGTGTCTGCAGAAGAGGTAACACACGTGCACACCGAGGCCTGCACGAAACCATGGAGGCCACTGCATTTTGAACCAACTGGAGCTTCTGGATGCTTTTCGAGGGCAGTCCCACGTAGAGCACGTTGCAATAGTTAAGATGGGTGGTAACCAGGACATGAATGAGTAGGGATTGTTGGTTCAGGAAAGGGAAAAACTGTCACACATCCCATGGTTGTTGCGAAAATTCTCATGAGCACGAGGAGGAGGAGGAGTTGGAGTTGTGAGTCCAAGAGTACCCCCGAATTATGCACAGAGTCTGCATGGAGCAGTGCCACCCCATCCAAATGGAACCAAAAGACCCCAAACCCAAAACCATCTGGTCTTGCCAGGGTCCAGTTTCAACCTGTGGCTTCCCCATCCAGCCCCTAAGAACCTCCAGGCACTGTGAAAGGGAAGTCACGGCATCGCTTAATTCACCATGGGCTGAGACATACAGCTGAGTATCATCAGCATATTGATGAGATCTCAGTCTGTGGTGATGGATGATCTCCCCCAGTGGCTTCATATAGATGTTGAACAGAAGCGAAGAGAGGAGGGGTGAAATGCTCCCGGTTCGGACCGGATTGCCCGATCTGGTAGCGATGGCGGCGGGTGGTTCAGAGAACCGATAGCAAAAATCCTGCACACACACCCCACTCATGCCCAGCTGAGCCGTGTGATCATCAGAGGTTTTTTTTTTTTACTTTTAAAAGCATTTTTTTCTTCGGCCAAAAAATGCTTTTAAAAGTAAAAAAAAAAGCCTCTGATGATCGCGCGGCTCAGCTGGGATTGTCAGAACCCTTTAAAAGCATTTTTTCTACAACCTCTTCGGCCGAAGAGGCTGTAAAAATGCTTTTAAAAGGTTCTGAAGATCAGGCAACTCAGCTGGGATTGTCAGAACCCTTTAAAAGCATTTTTTCTACAACCTCTTCTGCTGAAGGGGCTGTAAAAAATGCTTTTATAAGTAAAAAAAAAAGTTGGCCATGCCCACCCAGGCACATTACCTCCCACCAAGCCATGCCCACAGAACCGGTAGTAACAAATTTTACATTTCACCACTGGAAGAGAGTACCAAGAAATAGAAATAGAATAGAGCTGGAAGGGACCATGGAGGTCTTCTAGTCCTTGCTCAAGCAGGAGAAGCTATACCATTTCAGACAAGTGACTGTCCAGTCTCCTCTTAAAAACTTCCAGCGGTGGTGCACCTGTGATTCCTGAAGGCAAGCTGTTCCCTTCCACTGTTAGGAAGGTTTTTTTTAAATTCCAGGTTGCTTCCTTCCTTGATTAGTTTCCATCCATTGCTTCTTGTCCTGCCTTGAGGTGCTTTGGAGAATAATTTGACCCCCTCTTCTTTGTGGCAGCCCCTCAAATACATGAATATTGCATAACATATCACAAAATAACAGAGTTGGAAGGGACCTTGGAGGCCTTCTAGTCCAACCCCCTGCCCAGGCAGGAAACCCTACACCACTTCAGACAAATGACTATCCAACATTTTCTTAAAAATTTCCAGTGTTGGAGCATCCACAACTTCTGGAGGCAAGTTGTTCCACTTATTGATTGTTCTCACTGTCAGGAAATTTCTCCTTAGTTCTAAGTTGCTTCTCTCCTTGATTAGTTTCCACCCATTGCTTCTTGTCCTGCCCTCAGGTGCTTTGGAGAATAGCTTGACTTCCTCTTCTTTGTGGCAGCCCCTGAGATATCGGAACACTGCTATCATGTCTCCCCTAGTCCTTCTTTTCATGATTTCATGATTCATGATTCATGATTCATGATTGCTATCACGTCACCCCTCTTGCTTCCTATCAACTTGTCACCAATGCCTATGTTTAGCAAATGTAAGTGTATCACGGCGTCAAGCTTTTTTGCCTATAGAAATATTGCAGTTTCCTTGAATTATGGATTTGTCCTCCATAACTCTGGAAAGTGTGACATGACAGCAGTGTTCCAAAGCCACAAAGAAGACAGAGCAACCTATTATCCCGAAAGCAGAACAAGAAGTAACGGATGGAAACTAATCAAGGAGAGGTCCAATTTAGCGCTGAGGAGCAATTTCCTGACAGTGAGAACAATCAACCCGTGGAACAGCTTGCCTCCAGAAGTGGTGAGTGTTCCATCACTGGGACAAATTGGACAAACTTTTGTGTAGAAGGGAATAACGTCTCCTGCTTGAGCAGGAGATAACATAACATAATAGCACAGTTGGAAGAGACCTTGGAGGTCTTCTAGTCCAACCCCCTGCCCAGGCAGGAAACCCTATATCATTTCAGACAAATGGCTAACCAACATTTCCAAAATTTCCAGTGTTGGAGCATTCACAACTTCTGCAGGCATGTTGTTCCACTGGTTAATTGTTCTAACTGTCAGGAAATTTCTCCTTAGTTCTAAGTTGCTTCTCTCCTTGATTAGTTTCCACCCATTGCTTCTTGTTCTACCCTCAGGTGCTTTGGAGAATAGCTTGACTCCCTCTTCTTTGGGGCAACCCCTGAGATATTGGAACACTGCTATCATGTCGCCCCTAGTCCTTCTTTTCATTAAACTAGACACACCCTGTTCCTGCAACCATTCTTCATATGTTTTAGCCTCCAGTCCCCTAATCATCTTTGTTGCTCTTCTCTGCACTCTTTCTAGAGTCTCAACATCTTTTTTACATCGTGGCGGCCAAAACTGAATGCAGTATTCCAAGTGTGGCCTTACCAAGGCATTATAAAGTGGCACTAACACTTCACGTGATCTTGATTCTATCCCTCTGTTTATGCAGCCCAGAACTGTGTTGGCTTTTTTGGCAGCTGCTGCACACTGCTGGCTCATATCTAAATGGTTGTCCACTAGGACTCCAAGATCCCTCTCACAGTTACTACTATTGAGGAAGGTACCACATATACGGTACCTGTGCATTTTGTGTTTTTTTGCCTAAGTGTAGAACCTTACTTTTTTCACTGTTGAATTGAAACCTCCAAAGCTTCTTCCAGCTCTGTTATTTTCTCCTGTCTTCAAAATATCTTCCTGAAAATATGTGCAAAAATGGAAGAGAGATCATTTCCAGTACAAGTTGCCCAATTGTGAAATTCCTTCCCAGTTCAGTTTGGTTTTGTGCGAAACCCGGTAATCTTTCAATCCTAATTTAAGACAGTATTTCTTCATTCTGGCATTTCTTTAAATCAGTTCGGGTGAACTTTTTGTCCTATTTCCTTTTTAATGTCCCGTACGATCATATTTTTCGCTGTGTTATGGTTTTAAATAAGAATTTCCACACCAAAGATTGATAGTGACAGCCAGCCACTGTTGTCGTGATATATGGCATTGTCTGCATTAGTAATATATTGCCACGGCAATGGCTTAGACTGAAAATTGCTACTGTGAAAATCCTCAAATATTAAGCTTTTAGAAAGGTCCTGAGAGATTATTGTTGAAAACAATTACCTCAGCTATTATTAAATGCCGCATTTGAGGAAATAGGGTAGCCATGCAATTAGCGGAAATGGAGGTACCTTTTTATGGTAGCCATAGCAGTTGTGAAACTTCCCGATAAATAATGGGTAATATTGTCTCATAATTGAACACAGGATGTTTTCAAACATAGGTAGGGAGTTTTCTCTGTTAAGCGTTTAGGCAAACCTCCTGTAGGGTTTTTGTTGTTGTTTCTGAAGGACATTTGAGGGGTGAGGAGTTAGTGCTTCGTTGATGATAGGCCTCATAAAGAGTTTTATGGTTAACACCTAGTAAAAAGAATCTATCTATCTATCTATCTATCTATCTATCTATCTATCTATCTATCTATCTATCTATCTATCTATCTATCTATCTATCCCCCCGCCTCTTATCTGCCTGCCTGCCTGCCTCCATCCATCCATCCATCCATCCATCCATCCATCCATCCATCCATCCATCCATCCATCCATCTATCTATCTATCTATCTATCTATCTATCTATCTATCTATCTTTTCTATCATCTTTCTCTATCCTCTCTCTCATCTATCTATCTATCTATCTATCTATCTATCTATCTATCTATCTATCTATCTATCTATCTATCTATCTATCTATCTATCTTCTATCCCTCTCTCTCTTATCTGCCTGTCTGCCTGCCTGCCTCCATCCATCCATCCATCCATCCATCCATCCATCTATTATCTATCTATCTATCTATCTATCTATCTATCTATCTATCTATCTATCTATCTATCATCTCTCTCTCTATCCACCCTCTCATCTATCTATCTATCTATCTATCTATCTATCTATCTATCTATCTATCTATCTATCTATCTATCTATCTATCTATCTATCTATCTATCTATCATCTATCTATCTATCTATCTATCTTTCATCTCTCTCTCTCTCTCTCTTTCTCTCTAACTTTTTCTAATTTTGTTTGTTCAAATTTGTAATTTTTGTTTGATAAACTAATTAACAAATGAACGAACGAACGATGAAGCTTCATTCCAAAATTTCTGATAAGAATTAAGTGTTTGCTATGTGATTCACTTGCGAATTACCAGAGGTTATTTAACAGGTGTTTAAATCAGTCGGGGTTTGTTACATTTTGTTATCTCTCTCTCTCTCTCTCTCTCTCTCTCTCTCTCTCTCTCTCTCTCTCTCTCTCTCATCAATCATCTCTCTATCGCTCTCTCATCGTTCTATCTCTCTGTCTCATAGCTATCTATCTATCTATCTATCTATCTGTTAGATTCGGGCAATAACGAGGCAGGAGACCAGATGAGTGACAACAGCTCTTTAGTTTATAGTGAACCCAGCAGCGAACAAGAGACAAACCCCTCTTTATATACAGTTCAGTCGGGGGCAACAGCCAATCAGCAACGTGCTATTTCCCGCTCTAATTTCCCTCCAAAACTCTTAAAGATACATTACACTCCTTCCCTCCCAGAAAACATTTTACCCCTATTTACATGAAATTAGCGTCTTATTTCTCTACGTAGTCACGCAAGTAGACTGGGCGTCTCCTAACTCTTTCGGACCTGCGCAATTCATTCTCTGGGAGTGAGTCGAGCTGGCCGGAGGGACTGTTTGTTCCTCTCAGCTCCTCCTCCAGGCCACCCGGCCCTGGATTATTTGCAGAATCGTTCCTGCTCTCTTCAGGAGGGACCGGTTGGTGTCGCTGGACCTCATCGCACTCAGATAAGTCCCGCGTTTGCCCCGGGTTTGAGTCAGCTGTGGATTCAAACATTGCATAGTCAGGGCCTGTTTCTGGACTTGTGATTGTTCGTTTTCTTAATTGATCTATGTGGCGCTTCCAAACCCGGCCATCCTCTGTCTCTACCCGATACGATTTGGGTCCGGTTGTTTCAAGGATTGTCCCCTTTACCCAATTTGGGCCTTCCCCGTAATTGTGTGCCCATACTGGACTTCCCACTGTCATTTCTCTTGTTTTACCGTTTGTCCCTTTGTACCCGTCTGGGGTGTAGTTTGGGTTTAACCGGTCTAATGGGCACCTCAGCTTCCTGCCCATCAGTAGCTCTGCCGGGCTGCGGCCAGTTGCTACACAGGGGGTTCTGTGTTGTACTGCTAGGAAAGTGTCAATTTTTAATTGCCAGTCGCCTGGCCTGATTCTGGACAATGCTTCCTTTGCGCTCCGAACGAAACGTTCTGCAAGGCCGTTCGTCGCAGGGTGGAAAGGCGCCGAGAGGACATGCCGGATGCCCTCTTCCGCCAAGTACCCCTCAAAAAGGGTCGCTGTGAATTGTGGACCGTTGTCGGAAACTAGGGTGTCGGGTAACCCATGGGTTGCGAATAGGTGCCGCAGGACTGAGATTACGGCCTCGGCTGTCATGGATCTCATAAGAATGATTTCCAGCCATTTGGAATAGGCGTCGACTACCACTAGGAATGTTTGCCCATGGAAAGGGCCGGCAAAATCGATGTGGATCCTAGACCATGGGCCCTGGGGTTTCTCCCACTCTCGAATTGGGGCCGTTGGTGGTAGTGGTCTGGATTCCTGGCAGGCTTGGCATTTTCCTACCCTGTCACTAATCTCCGTGTCCATTAAGGGCCACCACACATAGCTCCTTGCTAGACCCTTCATTCTCACGATCCCAGGGTGGCCCTCGTGCAGGAGTTCCAAAACCTTTTTCCGCAATTTTTTTGGAATCACCACTCTATCCCCCCAGAGTAAACACCCCCCTTGAGCCGACAACTCCCCGCGTTTCTTTACATAATCCTTAAACCGCTCGCCCGGCGCAGCGGGCCATCCTCTTTGCACCCAACCAATAACAGTTCTTATTGTAATGTCCTTGTACGAAGCCCGAGCCACCTCCTTGGAAGTGACTGGACCCGAGTCCAAAGAGTCAATAAGCAGGACGGGTGTGCCCGGAGTGGGGTCTTCGATAGTCTCTGGTAATGGGCATCTGCTCAAAGCGTCCGCATGCCCTAACTCTTTTCCTGGCCGATGCAGTAATTTATAGGAATAGGTGGCCAGAAAGATAGTCCATCGGGTCAATCTGGGCGAAAGTGCCACGGGCGTTGGGCGGTCACCTGCCAGCAAACCTAGTAGGGGTCTATGGTCTGTGACGATTTCGAACTCGCGGCCAAATACATATTCATGGAATTTCTTTACCCCGGAGACTATGGCCAAGGCTTCTCTATCTAGCTGGGTATAGTTTCTTTCAGCTGATGACATTGTTCGGGAGTAAAATGCTATAGGGGCTTCTGTGCCATTTGGTAACCTGTGGCTGAGCACAGTCCCCACCCCGTAGGGAGATGCATCACAAACTAACACCAATGGCAGTGTGCCATTGTACTGAATCAGTAGGCTATCGCTAGACAGAAGGCTTTTTACTGCTTCGAATGCCCTAGCTTCCGCCTTTCCCCAAGACCACACAGCTGTCTTTGTTAGTAATTTGTGTAGCGGTTCGGCTATGGTTGCCTTGTTTTTTAAAAATACCGCATAAAAGTTGACCAGACCTAAAAATGCCTGTAACTCCGTTTTGTTTTTGGGCGCTGGGGCCTTCTTGATTGCCTTAACCTTGCTCTCAGTGGGGTGGATCCCTTCCTTGTCTATCCGGTAGCCCAGGAATTCTACGGATCCTACCCCGATTTGGCATTTATTCAGTTTAACTTTTAGACCGGCAGACCGGAAAATGCCCAAAACTTTTCTCAGCCGTACCCCTAATTCTTCTAGATTGTCAGCAGATACCAGTACGTCATCAAAGTACGGTACCACCCTGGGGAGCCCCTGCAATAACCACTCCATTAGGTTCTGAAATAACCCCGGAGCCACACTAACCCCAAACTGTAACCGGGTGCATTTAAAAGCACCCCTGTGCGTTACGATTGTTTGTGCTTCGGCCGTACTGCTATCAATGGGTAACTGTTGATAGGCTTGTGCCAGGTCTAGCTTGGCAAAGACCTGGCCCTGCCCCAAAGAGTGCAGTAAGTGTTGTACTACTGGGACGGGGTAGGCACTCTTCTGCAACGCTTTGTTAAGCGTTGCCTTGTAGTCGGCACAAATCCGGACCGACCCGTCCGGTTTGATTGGGGTGACTATGGGCGTCTCCCACTTAGCATGGTCAACTGGCACTAGTATTCCCTGGCTTACTAGTTTGTCCAGCTCCTGGTCAATTTTTTGCTTTAGGGCGAACGGGACCCTCCTAGCCTTTAACCGGATAGGGGCAACCTGTGGGTCGAGGTTAAAGAAGATCGGGGTCCCCTCGTACTTGCCCAAACAGTCTTTGAAGACGTCCCCGAACTCCTTCATTAGTTCGTCTTTTAGGTCGACGTCGTTTCGGAAGACTCCGGTCACTCCCATGCCCAATGCCCGGAACCAGTCCAGTCCCAACAAGCTCGGCAAGGTTCCTTCAACCACGGTGATGGGCAGGGTCTTGTTGTGCTGTCCATACTTGACTTGGACGGACGTTACCCCTCGGATGGGGATGCGATTTCCTTGGTAATCTTGTACCCTTAGTTTCTGTGGTTGCAGCTTGCGCTTCGCGATGGCTGGCAAACGTTTCACGAGAGTGTCCCAGGACATGATCGTGATCGATGAACCGGTGTCCACTTCCATTCGGCACGGCACCCCTTCAATGTGCGTTTTAGTGAAAATCTTTTTTTCAAGGCGCGTGGCTGCTTGGCCTATTCTCACGGCAGTCTGATTAAGTTTCGCGCCTTTTTTGAATCGACCAATCACGGGCCTCTTCGTCATTCCTGCGCTCTGATTGGTCGGTTTGAATTTTTGGCGGGAAGGTTGGGGCACTCGACAGGCCTGTGCTATGTGCCCCTTCCTTTCGTACCGCCGACAAGTCGCATCCTTAAATTTGCAGTCTTGTCGTTTGTGTTGTCCCCCGCAACTCGCGCATTCGTTCCGGTCGTCTTTCCTTGGCCTCCCGGTGTGGAAGACTTCTTCCTCTTCCTCGCCATCCTCTTTGGTCTGGACTTCCTCATTGTGGACCAGGGTTGTTTTCGCCCCAGTCCCCTGCGCGATCGGTGTTTGCAGGGTTTCTGCCGCTTGGGTGGACATCTCGTGAGCCCTGGCCTCGTCCAAGGCGACGGCCAGTGTTAGGTTGCTTCTGGACAGCAGCCGCCGCCGCAATCGGATGTCTCTGACCCCGCAGATGAGTTGGTCGAGTAATGCGTCTTCCAAGTCTCGATATTCGCAATGGTTAGCAGCTTTTCTCAGCGCTGCCATGTACTCGCGAATCGATTCGCCCTCTCGTTGCATCCGTTGCCGCAATTCGAACCTTTGAACAAATTTTGAGGGCATCGGTGTGTAGTGAGCCCGAAGGGCGGTCTGCAGGGTTTGCCACGGTACCGACTGTACCGGCGTTGGCTCCGAAAGCGACTCTGCGGTGTCGAAAACTTCCGAACCGCAGTGGCTTAGGAAGTATGCTCTCTTCCTGTTGTCGGAGACCCCCTGGAGTTCGTTTGCTTCGAGGAAACACTTGAAACGAGCCATGTATGACCCCCATTTTTCTTTGGCTGGGTCGAATGGTGCTGGCGGTGTATAGCTGGACATCGTTGCTATCCGCCCTTATTTTGCTGGGTTCGTTCCTGGCGCTCTTTTGCCTCGAGATCCCACCCTCGTCGCCAGTGTTAGATTCGGGCAATAACGAGGCAGGAGACCAGATGAGTGACAACAGCTCTTTAGTTTATAGTGAACCCAGCAGCGAACAAGAGACAAACCCCTCTTTATATACAGTTCAGTCGGGGGCAACAGCCAATCAGCAACGTGCTATTTCCCGCTCTAATTTCCCTCCAAAACTCTTAAAGATACATTACACTATCTATCTATCTATCTATCTATCTATCTATCTATCTATCTATCTATCTATCTATCTATCTATCTATATCTATCTAATATATATATATATATATATTTCTTATTTTGTTTGCTCAAATTTGTAATTTTTATTTGCCTAACTAACTAACTAACTAACTAACTAACTAACTAACCTTCATTCCAAAATTTCTGATAAGAATTAAGCATTTACTATGTGATTCACTTGTAAATTACCAAAGGTTATTCAACAGGGTTTTAAGTCAATAGGGATTTGTTACATTTTGCTATCATTTTAATTTAACACAAATTTCTCCCTACTTTGTTACTTTGCTTTTTAACAAGAGTCCAGTGTATACTTTGGGTTAAAATAATATACAAAACATAGGTCTAATTAGAGCTGCAAAATTGATATGCTCCAATTCCAAGGAATAAATTCACCTGGAAAATCAATCCAGTTCAATTGAGACAGCCGAATTATTTGAGGGAAGTATCAGAATTAGATTTCGGCATGGACCAGTTTGGACCATGAGATAATATACCAACGAGTTCAAATTTATTTGATCCGTTTGACGAAGGCCAAGTCATCCAATTCCTCCGATTAATGAAATTGATCTGTTGCTTTGAATCCGTACAAATGGATCTAAATTGATTCAGAGCCTGGAGTACTATCTTCCTGACACATTTACAAAGACAAAGCTGGAAATTGAGTCTATTACGTATTTAAATAAAGGCTATAAAAAACTGAGAAAAGAAGAGAAAAGCAAGAACTTCTCCTCTTCTAAATCAGAGCTTTCTTGATTGTCACAAGGCAGCTGTGGGAAGCTCCCAGAATAAATAATTTTTTAAAAAAATACTCTATACAGGATATTAAAAGAGACAGGATAGAATATTTCCCCTAAAGAAGAAAAGGAAGAAAAACCTTAATAAAAGGCAGAAAGGAAAACAGCCTCAAGCAGAAGGTTGAACAGGCTAGGCCCATGATGGCGAACGTAGGACACACATGCCAGAGGTGGCACACAAAGCCCTCTCTGTGGGTACGTGTGCTGTCGCCAGCTGCTCTTTTGGTTTCTGGCGTGCACATGCATACCAGCCAGGGGGTCTTCGGGAGCTCCAGAGCACCAGAAAATGGCCTGGAAAATGGCCTGAAAATGCCTAAAAAGCAGCCCGTTTTTCGGGCTCTTTTCTGGCCATTTTTGAGGCTGTTTTCAGGCCATTTTGGGACTGTTTTCAAGGTATTTGGGGGCCATTTTTGGCTGTTTTTACCCAAAACTGGCCCGAAAATGGCCCCAAAATGCCCTGAAAATGACCCCAAAACAGCCTAAAAATGGTCTGAAAAACAGCCTGAAAAACAACCTGAAAAACAGCCTGAAAAACAGCCAAAAATGCCTAAAAAGCAGGCTGTTTTTCGGGCTCTTTTCTGGCCATTTTTGGGGCTGTTTTCAGGCCATTTTGGGACTGCTTTCAAGGTATTTGGGGGCCATTTTTGCCTGTTTTTACCCAAAACTGGCCTGAAAATGGCACCAAAACAGCCTAAAAATGGCGTGAAGAAGAGCCTGAAAAATGGCCAAAAATGCCCAAAAAGCAGGCCATTTTTGGGGCTGTTTTCAAGGTGTTTTGGGGCCATTTTTGGCCATTTTCATCCCAAACTGGCCTGAAAACAGCCTGGAAATAGCCTGAAAAACAGCCTGAAAATGACCCAAAAATGGTCTGAAAATCGCCCCAAAACAGCACAAAAAACAGCCTGAAAACGGCCTGAAAAATTACCAAAACTGACCAAAAAATAGGCATGGTCTTCGGGTTTTCGTTGTTCCGACACAAATGAAGACCGGCTGGCGGGCGCACATACATGTGCCGGAAATCTGAAGACCAGCTGGCTGGTGTGCACATGCCCACAGGCCAGCTGCTCTTTGGGTTTCCGGTGCTTCGGCATGCGCATACACACACAACCATGCACACGTGTTCCGGTTTGGGCACTCAGTGCTGAAAAAGTTTGCCATCACTGGGCTAGTTTTTAGGAATGGATATTCTGCATCTATTCAGAGAGCTGGGCCACACTATTCATACACAAAGAACAGTCAGACTCCCCAAATATACAGCACAAAAGGCAAGGAGCCCAAACTGAGAAGATTAGCTCAAACAAAGCACCTAGGATTTGCATTTCCCCTTTTGCCTATAGAGCCAATTGTGACCCTTACGTGACCCCATAGGAATCTGGCAACAGCCATTAAAATATTAAAGGACACATTCTTACACAGGAACAGGCATCTCAATCACAAAGCCCCAAAGAATGTTAACTTAATGTTAACTTAACAACTTCATTTTGTCAGCCACCAAATAAACGGAGCCTGCAGCCTGTCTCCATTTTATTTCCACCGTCTTTCTCTCAGCTCGGAACCAGACCAGATTTCTCTTCCCACAAAGCCTAGCCAATTAAATATTTTTATATTAACTATCTTAAATAATTTATAGGGATTCC
Organism: Ahaetulla prasina; assembly: GCF_028640845.1. Classification (NCBI taxonomy): domain Eukaryota; kingdom Metazoa; phylum Chordata; class Lepidosauria; order Squamata; family Colubridae; genus Ahaetulla; species Ahaetulla prasina. Next base: position 7,808,803 of record NC_080546.1, on the reverse strand, counting down.
ATATGTAAAACAGATGCTTCACAGATATCCATCAGTTCTCAGGGACTCCAAAACAGCTTCTCCCACCAGAAGACAAGGAAGAGGTAGCGAAAAAAAGCTATATCCTTCTTCTCTCTTAAGGGGACGATTAACCTAAAGAGTTTTACCAAAGAAGATAGTAGCTACTCTACCTTTTGAAGACCTCACTAGGTTTGTCGCTTTGATATCAGGCTCATCGCTGTATCTCTTAATTATATTTCTAACCTTTCCCTGAACCTATTTAAATTCTCAGACTTAATCCTACATACTCAAGAAAAGGGGAGGAAGAGATAAATTCACAGTTCTTGCAGGTCTAGTATTTGATGGAAAGCATTGATATTCAAGAAATATTATTTTGGAGAAGACAGTTCTTAACTGCCTCCCAAACTCCTGGATACCTACCACCCAAAAGTCTTTCCTTTTATCAATCAATACCAGCCTATCTTCTTTTGACACTTTAATCTCCAGAATTAATGAATGAAAACATGCGTAGACTCAACATACATCACGTCAAAGAAATCGTTTCTGAATTCCACTGGACAAAAAAAAAATAGTTCTAGCTAATTCCTTCTTACTTCAATAAGAATAGAGCTGGAAGGGACCCTTGGAGGTCTTCTAGCCAAACGCCCTGCTCAAACAGGAGATCCTATACAATTTCGGACAAGTCACTGTTCAATCTCTTCTTAAAATCCTCCAGTGTTGGAGCATTCAGAACTTCTGGAGGCAAGTTGTTCCACTGACTAATGGAAATAACTGAAAATTCCTTCCAGCTAATACAGAAGGGATGCAAAAACGGATAAAATAAAATAGTATAGATTCTTCAAATTTTACTATTTGGGTTTCCCCCCCTAGTTTGTCCCAAACATAGTTTAAATAGGAACCTCTCTGGGATCCTTGGTGCTGTCTGAGCTTGGTTGTTTTCTTGCAGATGTTTAATTACCCAACTAGATAACATCATCAGTGCTACGAGGGAGTTAAGTTTGCTCACTTTTTCTATAATAGAGGCTTGTCCTCTTACTGTTGGCAGGAGTGTCTTTGGTGGTTCCTTGATTAGACTGTCATTTACTGTTAGCTAAGTTGGTAATTCCTTGATTGGCTATTGTTTATTGCTTCATTGTTGGTCTAGTATCGGTATTAAGATCTGTGTTGGGTGTTGATTGCTTTCCAGGAGGTAAAGTATTCTTTTTGTGTTTGATTGTCTCTCTTGTATGGTATGTATATGTAACAACCTTTTTTTTTTTTTTTTTGCATATCTCTGTGACATTGCTTTCATATCTCCTCCAACCCATAAGTGAGAAATGTTTAGGTCACCCTTAACTGTATTAATGGGATAGTGGTGTTGTTTTCCTAGTTGTGACTCTTCAAGTCTTTTAGGTTTACCAATAGAAGAGAATATTTGTAACCTAGGTTTGAAATATGGAGTCTGTTGTGGTCCACCAGCAGCCTGAGGAGCTGGCAGCGGAACTGGACAGTGAGGAGGCTGGGGAGGACAATGGGCCAGTCCTGGAGTCAGGAGAAGGCCTGGACGAGGGTTCTGCGTCGGAGGCAAAGATGGGGCCAGGGCCATCTGGGAGCGATGCATGGAAAGCAGAGAGGCAGAGGAACAGGAGGAGCCTGCTCCTAGTGCACGCATGCGAAGGGCTAAAGCAAAAAGGATGACTCAGGAGTAAGGCCAGGAGATGATTGACCCCTCCCATAAGGCTTAAAAGAGCAGCAACAGCTCTTGGGCTCTTTGTAGGAAAGCAATGTTGCTACATCTGTTTCTATTTGGCATCTCTTGTTTCTGAACTTCATGGGGCTTTGCCAAGAAAAGCCTTTGGCAGGATGCCAAAGAAGACAAAGGTTTGTGATAAAGCCAAAGGACTTTTTCTGAAGGACTTGTTTTGGAATTAATTTGGACTAAGCTGGGAATGAAGTAATTTCCAGCTATTATAATAAAATAGATTTGTTTAAGACTAAGTATGTCTTTTATGCCTAAGTAACCCTAGGTCACAACAGAATCCTTGGTGCTCTCTTGGTGGTTTTCTTGCAGATATTTCATTACCCAGCAAGGTAACATCATCAGTGCTAGATGGGAATGGGGTCTGCAGAGTGGAGGAGGAGAACTGTGGGGTCCTTGGAGCTCTCTGAGCTTGGTGGTTTTCTTGCAGATATTTCATTACCCAACTAAGTAATATCAACAGTGCTAGAAGGGAATGGGGTTTGTGGAGCAGGAAGAGGAGGACTGTGGGGTTCTTGATGCTGCCTGAACTCAGTGGTTTTCTTTCAGACATCTCATTACCCAACTAAGTAACTTCATCAGTGTTAGAAGGGAATGGGGTATGCAGAATGGAGGAGAAGAGGAGGATGAGGACTGTGGGGTCCTCGGAGCTCTCTGAGCTTGGTGCTTTTCTTACAGACACTTCATTACCCAACTAGCAGAGATGGTATTCAGCCGGTTCAGACCGGTTCGAGTGAACCGGTAGTGGTTACCTGCGGATGGGCCTGCCGCTCACCCACCCAGGAGCAATCCCATCCTATATAGCTGTGTTTCTGATGCCGCACACGTACGTGGATGATGCGCGTGAGCAAATTGCAGTGTTTTTTTGATACCGCACACATGTGCAGATGGCGCACGCTCACATTTTATAGTAAAAAGGAGAGAAAGGTTGTGTTGTGACTCCAGCCCCTGAACCTGGCCCCATGCCCGAAAGTGACTCCAAGAGTGAGGGGGAAGGGCCGGTAAGGCTTACCTCGGGAGCTCTGATTCCTTTGGCCCGGCTCCAGGAGCCAGAACCAGACCAGTTGGAGGATGTAATGAGGCCGTCATCCCCTGATTCCTCCCTTCCTCAGGCTACACCTTCAGACACAGCTGATAATAATAATAATAATCAAGCTTGGATTGACCCGCGCTTCAAAAAATTAGAGAGGCAGCATCATCAAAGGGAAGATATATAAGGAGCTTATATGCACAGGATATATAAGGAGCTTTGGGACTGCTCTCACTCCACGGGAAGCAAAAGTTTAGCTGAACCGTTTCAAAAAGAGCTGAAAGTCTCGCTACATGAGTCATTTGTTTGAACTTTGGCAGGCAGCTGCGATTTCTCTGCCAGGACTGATAAGAGCTGTGAATCTACTGGCTGAAGGCCAGCTCGTTAATCCAAAGTGGAGAAGAAGACAGAACAGGCTGATTCTCTGACCTTGATTTCAGAATACGGAATAACAGAGTGGGAAGCAGGGGTGGTATTCACTTACATTCCCTACCGGTTCACAAATGTGAGTGTGCGTGCCTCCACGCATGGGCCCGGCCTTCCACACAGGCACTTTGCTGGAGCGCACGCCTTCTGTGCATGCGCCCGGCCTCAAAAATATGCCTAAGTAGGATGGCATAGAGCTGGGGTAAGTGGGTGGGGCCACCCACGATTTCTGCTACCGGTTCGGGCAAACCGGTCCAAACCGGCTGAATACCACCTCTAGTGGGAAGGGACCTTTGAGGTCTTCCAATCCAACCCCCCTGATCAAAGAGGATTCCTTACACCAGGGGTGTTAAACTCAAGGCCCGGGGGCCAGATCCAGCCCACGGAGTGCTTAGATCTGGCCCGTGGGGCTGCCCTGGAAACAGTGAAGGACCCGCCCGCTGAGCGAACCGGTTGCATGTGAATCCCACCTCTGCCAAGTAGGTTACATCATCAGTGCTACTTAGGTTTGTCACCCTGGAAGAAAATCAAGGACAGGCAACGAGTGAGAACAAAACCGCTAAAGGTGGAATAACTGAGATGGCAACTCAGAAAGTAAATTCCATGTTGGTTGTTCTCTGCCAGCTCAAGAGTAGGTAGAGGGCTGTTCAACTCAGCAGCGTGGAAAGGTCCCTTGGGAAGCGACTTCAAGAAGGTATTTTCGACGCTTCGACTTCACTGAAGCAAAACAAATGCTTCGAAGCTGCGCGGTGCTATTAGCGGTGCACGAAAAAAAACCTGTCACTGCAGATATTTTTGTAATTAAATTTGCCATTTGGAACCTGCCAAATAAACTGGCAAATCTGAAGCAAATGTCCCCGCTGAATTGTGAATTTTTGATGTAATCTGGATCGCAACTAAGAGAACACACATTACCGTGTGTACTTCAGGGAAATATGGAAACTTTAGTGTGCAAAAGGGAACGGAGGAAATTGATTGATTCAGCTAATAAGTAGAGGAGCCCTTTTTTCCAAATAATTTATAGATATAGATATACAGACAGATAGATAGATAGATAGATAGATAGATAGATAGATAGATAGATAGATAGATAGATGATGATAGATAGATAGATGATGATAGATAGATAGATAGATAGATAGATAGATAGATAGATAGATAGATGATGATAGATAGATAGATAGATAGATAGATAGATAGATAGATAGATAGATAGATAGATAGATAGATAGATAGATGATGATAGATAGATAGATAGATAGATAGATAGATAGATAGATAGATAGATAGATAGATAGATAGATAGAGGTAAAGGCAAAGGTTCCCCTCGCACATATGTGTTAGTCATTCCCAACTCTAGGGGGCGGTGCTCATCTCTGTTTCAAAGCCGAAGAGCCAGCGCTGTCCGAAGACGTCTCCGTGGTCATGACTAAACGCCAAAGGCGCACGGAACGCTGTTACCTTCCCACCAAAGGTGGTCTCTATTTTTCTACTTGCATTTTTTACCTGCTTTTGAACTGCTAGGTTGGCAGAAGCTGGGACAAGTAACGGGAGCTGACCATGTTACGCAGCACTAGGGATTTGAACCGCTGAACTGCCGACCTTCCGATCGACAAGCTCAGCCACTGAGCCACCGCATCCCTTAGATAGATAGATAGATAGATAGATAGATAGATAGATAGATAGATAGATAGATAGATAGATAGATAGATATTTATTTGATTTGATTTTTATACCGCCCTTCTCCCGAAGGACTCAGGGCAGTGTACAGGCATAATAAAAAAAACCGGCAATACAATATACAGATTTAAAATACGATTTAAAAAACTTATTTAAATTAGCCCAATGATTAAAATTTAGCATACTAAAACCCCGTTTAAAATTAATAAATTTAAGATTAAAATCCCGATTTAAGCCAGCCCCGCGCGGATAAAAAGGTGAGTCTTGAGTTCGCGACGAAATGTCCGAAGGTCAGGTATTTGGCGTAAATGGAAGGCCAACCATAAAAAGATAGATAGATAGATAGATAGATAGATAGATAGATAGATAGATAGATAGATAGATAGATAGATAGATAGATGATAGACAGACAGACAGACAGACAGATAGACGGACAGGCAGTCAGTTAGTTAGTATGATTTTCGTGGGAAAACTCATTGCAGTTTTCAGATGCTGATCTTTTTTTGAATTATTTATTCTTGATTCAGAAAGCAATAGGAAGACAAAATTAATAGGCATTTCTTGCTTTTATAATCCCTCAAAAACAAATGATCACAAAAGAAATGTTAGAAGGATGTTTCTTTTCCCTTCCAAAGTGTTATATTTTAAATAATTCGACTTTTTAATCTCATTATTTTAAGAATATTCAATCATATTTATTAATTTAATATAAAATATTTTAAATTCCTTCCTGTGATACTCAGTGGAAGGCCAACCATAAAAAGGTAGCTCTCGCATCTGCCGATACAATCGTGTATCTCCACAGGAACATTTCCTACCACTTTATCAAATTCGCTCTTTTTTTAAAAAAAAAAAAAATGAAGAAATTAATTGTGTGTTTGCTTGACGGATCGTGTGACTTTTTTTTTTGTTAATTGTATAAATGTGTTGCAATGTGGAACTATGGGGGTTCGAGGCAGGCTGTGCTCTGCATTAAATCATTGCACATAGCAATTTTCATCCATAGTTCAAAAAGTACCTTTCTTTGTTCTACAGTCAAAAAAAAACTTTCATCTTGCAGGCAGAAAAATAAAAAAAACCTTTTAGTCATCACATTTGTATTCCAAGAACAAAACTTACCTGGTTCTTTAAAAAATGCCGAGAACAGAATTCGGAATTCAGAGTTGGAAGGGATTTTGAAGGTCATTTAGTCCAACCCCCTGTCCAAGCTGGAAACCCTATACAAGGGGTCTGCAAACTTGGCTCTTTTAAGACTTGTGGACTTCAACTCCCAGAGTTCCTCAGCCAGCAAAGTTTTGCTGGCTGAGGAACTCTGGGAGTTGAAGTCCAAAAGTCTTAAAAGAGCCAAGTTTGCAAACCCCTGCCCAATACCATTCCAGACAAGTCGCTGTCCAGACTCTTCTTAAAAGCCTCCAGTTGATGGAGCACCCAGAATTTATGAAGGAAAGCTTTTTTGTTAGTTAATTGTTATCATGGTGAGAAAATTTCTCCTTATTTCTAGGTTCAGTGCTATACCATTTCAGACAAGTGGCTATCCAATCTCTACTTGAAAACCTCCAATGCTGGAGCAACCACAACTTCTGAAGGCAAGTCATTCGGATGATTGATTGGAAATTAATTTCTCTTATTTCAGGAAACTTCTCCTTAGTTCTTGGTTGCTTCTTTTCTTGATTAGTTTCCATCGATTGTTTCTTGTCTTGCCTTCTGGTAGTTTGGAGAATAGGTTAACCCTCTCATCTTTGTGGCAGCCCCTCAAATATTGGAAAGCTACTATCATATCCTGGTCCTTCTTTTCATTAGACTAAAGGTAAAGGTTCCCCTCACACTTATGAGCTAGTCGTTCCCAACTCTAGGGGGCGGTGCTCATCTCCATTTCAAAGCCAAAGAGCCTGCACTGTCCGAAGACGTCTCCATGATCATGTGGCCAGCATGACTAAACACCTAGGCACACGGACCACTGTTATCTTCCGACAAAATGTGGTCCCTATTTTTCTACTTGCATTTTTTACCTGCTTTCCAACTGCTAGGTTGGCAGAAGCTGGGACAAGTAACGGGAACTCACCCCGTTACGCGGCACTGTGGGATTCGAACTGCTGAACTGCCAATCTTTCGATTGACTTAGCCACTGAGATACCCAACTCCTGCAACTATTCATGGAGAGAGTAACAACTCTGACCCTACAGTTCAACTCTGAGCTACAAGTGTTCTCTTCTAAAATTCTTTGTGCTACAGATGAAAATTCTGTTGCATTTTTTTTTCTACCAGTTCTCATTCTAGGGATCGTAAAAAGTAAGGGTGGGAAGGAAGCTTGGAGAACATCTACAGCACTTTGTGAAATGTAGCTGTTCACTGATGCTACAATATACCTGATAGACGGTCATCCAGTCCTAGTTAGAATAGACTAACAGAGTTGGAAGGGACCTTGGAGGGCTTCTAGTCCAACCCCCCTGCTTAGGCAGGAAACCCTACACCACTTCAGACAAATGGTTATCCAACATCTTCTTAAAAACTTCCAGGGTTGGAGCATTCACAACTTCTGGAGGCAAGTTGTTCCACTGATTCATTATTCTCACTGTCAGGAAATTTCTCCTTAGTTCTAGGTTGCTTCTCTCCTTCATTAGTTTCCACCCGTTGCTTCTTGTCCTGCCCTCAGGTGCTTTGGAGAAGAGCTTGACTCCCTCTTCTTTGGGGCAGCCCCTGAGATACTGGAACACCTACAATACCTACAAACATCTGCAATATTACAGTATAAATACTTTCAGAGAAATCTGTTCCATAGTTATTAGGAATTTTTTTCCCCCTGGTGTCAGACTGGCATCTACGGTTTTTGAATTTCCTTGACCTGCTTTTTAGAACAATTGTAATTCTGCCTTGTCTTCTACGTGACAGCCCTTCGGATATTTGAAGACAGTTACCGTATTGCTTCAGTCTTCTCTTATACTGGATATACATATCAAACTGTTTGACTGTTTATCGTAGGATTTTCCTTCCAGATCTCCCATCCTCTTGGTGGCTGCCATCCAGATATGCATTGGCTTGTTAAAGTCCTTTCTCAAATATCGTATCCATAACCCATAATGGGCCTTGGTGGTGCAGTGGTTAAATTCACGCGAAGTGTTAATACCACTTTATAATGCCTTGGTAAGGGGCCAGACTTGGAATATGGCATCCAGTTTGGATCGCCACGATGTAAAAAAAGATGTGGAGACTCTAGAAAGAGTGCAGAGAAGAGCACAAAGAGGATTAGGGGACTGGAGGCTAAAACCAGGGGTAAAACCCAGCAGGTTCTGACAGGCTCTGGAGAACCAGTAGAGGAAATTTTAAGCAGTTCAGAGAACCAGCAAATACCACCCCTGGCTGGGCCCAGAGTGGGGTGGGAATGGAGATTTTGCAGTATCCTTCTCCCAGGAGTGGAAAGGGAACGGAAATTTTGCAGTATCCTTCCCCTGCCATGCCCACCAAGCCACGCCCACTAAGCCACACCACACCTACCAAGCCATGCCCACAGAACCAGTAGTAAAAAAATTCAGATTTCACCACTGGCTAAAACATATGAAGAACGGTTGCAGGAACTGGCCCAGCTAGTTTGATGAAAAGGACTAGGGGAGACATGATAGCAGTGTTCCAATATCTCAGGGGCTGCCCCAAAGAAGAGGGAGTCAAGCTATTCTCCAAAGCACCTGAAGGCAGGACAAGAAGCAATGGATGGAAACTAATCAAGGAGAGAAGCAACTTTGCTATCGGTAGCACGCAAGCGCACAGCACTTCTGCATGCGCAGAGCGCTTTTGATGATGTCTGGGCGGGCGGGCAGAGCCTTCCACTGCCTCCACTACCGGTTCGCCTGAACCGGGACGAACTGGGAGCAAGCCACCACTGCCAAGCAGTGATGATCTGTCCCCCACAACCACAAATAATTAGAAACGCAAACTGACTAGATGTGCCAGCAATTTATTCTTGCCAATTCCTCTTATCTATCAGAGCGATTGCAGTCCGAGCTGGAACGATCCCAAAGTTCAGAAGGAAACGAAACAGAGTCCATGAGTCAAAGTACAGCCAACGTTTTCAACAGTCAATTGTTTGTTCGCCACAAGAACTATAGGGCAGCCCCTCCTGCTTTTATATCCTGTAGGGTGTGGCTCTGTGACTCTGCAGTCTCTAGGCCTGCCCCACCCTTTCTTTTGATGTTGCTGTCTCTCCTTATACCGGGGGTTCAGCCACGACTGATTGTTAGCAGCTGGTTCTTGAGGCGTGGCCTGAGAGGGAGGAGATGCAGGAGACAGAGGCCTTGTCATCTCCTCCACCTGGCCTGCCTCTGGGACTTGGAGCGGAGCCAGAGAAGGAGGCTCCGCAGAGGGAAGCCCTGGCTCTTCTCCCTCGCTCTCTGAGTCATTTTCTGCCAGAAGGCCAGGTTCCGGGGGGTGGGGGACGGATGAAGACACAAGTATATACTTCCTCTTTGAATGGTCTGCTTCCCTTGAATCTTTCCTTGGATAACGACCTGAGATACTTGATATTCCTTTTTTGGAGTCATACGTATTAAATATTCCCATCACCCTTTCTTAATGGACAAAGGTCAAACGAGTGATTAAAATAGCTATGCATCATTTCTTCCCCCTTCTTCTATTTCTACTTGCAAGGAAGAATGGAACATCTGAAGAAGGTTTGCGTGCATTTCAGATTCTGGATTTCCATCTCTCTGGTTTTGCCCTCTGTCATTTGGCTGCGCAACATGTGAAAGCCGTGGCCCACCCCACACCCGGCAAGGCGTGCGGGAGTACATGTGCCTATTCTCTCGGTAGCTGCTCCATGACATACATCAATAAATCAAAACATAAATGAGATGGAATTAGTTGGCGCAAAGCCTTTAAGAAGGAGGCATTATTCATTACCATGCTAATGCGGTGCTTGGAATTGTCAGTCCCAATCAAGGGAGCCACCGCTGATGGCTCAGATAGAAAAGCACATTACCCAGGGACGAGCCATTTGCCCGGTTCCCCTAGCAGAAAGGTCACTGCGCTTCCATTGCTGGATGCTAAATGCTCCTTAGATTGCTTGGCTCCTGCAGAATCAGGAGGGAAGAGACAGCTCAGCTGACATGGAGGCATTCTGGGGAACAAGAAGTTGGGAAGTGGATTTAGAAGAAAGGGAGGAAGGAATATCTATCTATCTATCTATCTATCTATCTATCTACTTTCTATCTTTTATCTGTATCAATCTCTTATCTCTCATCTCGCTCTACATATATCTATCAACCATTTATCTATTTATCTATATCTATATGGCTGATTGGCTGGCTGGCTGTCCCTTCCTCCCTCCCTCCATCGTCTATCTATCTATCTATCTATCTATCTATCTATCTATCTATCTATCTATCTATCTATCCATCCATCCAATTATCTCTATTTCATCTCTAATCTATCTCTCTTCTTTCTATATCTATCTATCTATCCATCCATCCATCCAGTCTGTCTATCCATCATCTATCTATCTACCTACCTACCTACCTACCTATCTATCTATCCATCAATCCATCATCCACCAGGTTATCTATCTATCTATCTATCTATCTATCTATCTATCTATCTATCTATCTATACATCCATCAATCCATCATCCACCATCTATGTTATCTATCTATCTATCTATCTATCTATCTATCTATCTATCTATCTATCCATCAATCCATCATCCACTATCTATCTATCTATCTATCTATCTATCTATCTATCTATCTATCCATCTATCTATCCATCCATCAATCCATCATCCACCATTTATGTTATCTATCTATCTATCTATCTATCTATCTATCTATCTATCTATCTATCTATCTATCCATCTATCTATACATCAATCCATCACCCACCATCTATGTTATCTATCTATCTATCTATCTATCTATCTATCTATCTATCTATCTATCTATCTATCTATCTATTATCTATCTATCTATACATCAATCCATCATCCGCCATCTATGCTATCTATCTATCTATCTATCTATCTATCTATCTATCTATCTATCTATCTATCTATCACCCCTCTATCATCATCTATTTATCTGTTCTTTAGTCCAAATGGCTTGTAGATTTAGTTATAAAGAAATCATCTTTCCTTTTTTAGGTTGTTGCTTCCAAAAATGATGGAGCTTCCAGCTTTGGGAACTAGGTTAACATGTCAAGATGAAGTTCTTTGGGAAAGAGTTCACTCAGTCATGTCCAAGGTAGGGTAAAAATTTTCAGGGTGTCAGGATGGGCATCGAGATCAAATTCTACAGATGAGCCAAAAGAACCGGATGTTAATCACAAAGATGACCACCCCTTTGTGGACATTCCTTCAGAGGAAATGAATATATTATCTGAAAACATCGTCTCCTGCCTCTGTTTTTTGTGTTTTACACATTTGTGTGTGTGTGTGTGTATTAAAAATAAGCTAAAAAGCCTTTTGATGCGGGTGAAGGAGGTGAATGCAAAAGTTGGCTTGAAACTCAACATTAAGAAAACTAAGATCATGGCATCCAGCCCTTTCAATTCCTGGCATATAGATAGGGAGGAAACGGAGGTAGTGATAGATTTTCTTTTCCTGGGCTCCAAGATCACTGCAGATGGGGACTGCAAGAAATTAAAAGACGCTTGCTCCTGGGGAGGAAAGCTATGGCAAATCTAGACAGCATTCTAAAAAGCAGAGACATCACCCTGCCAACAAAAGTGCGTAGAGTCAAGGCTATTGTTTTCCCAGTTGCAATTTATGGCTGTGAAAGTTGGACCATAAGAAAGGCTGAATGCCAAAGAATTGAGGCCTTTGAACTCTGGTGCTAGAGAAGACTCCTGCGAGTCCCTTGGACTGCAAGGCGATCCAACCGGTCAGTCCTAGAGGAGATCAACCCTAACTGCTCTTTAGAAGGCCAGATCCTGAAGAGAAAACTGAAATACTTTGGCCACCTAATGAGAAAGAAGGACTCCATGGAGAAGAGCCTAATGCTGGGAAAGATTGAGGGCAAAAGAAGAAGGGGACACTGGAGAACGAGGTGGCTGGATGGAGTCACCGAAGCAGTCGGCATGAGCTTAAATGGACTCCAGAGGATGGTAGAGGATAGGAAGACCTGGAGTAACTTTGTCCATGGAGTCATGATGGGTTGGACATGACTTCACAACCAACAACAACAAATTAAAAATAAAAATTCCCTTTTCATTCCTATGGCAGAGGAGGAGGAGAGAAGGAGAAGCATCGTCGTTGCTTTGGGTATTATGTGTGCAGTAAAATTTATTTATTTACTATTATTTTATTAATCAATTTTTTTATGCTGCCCATCACTTAACTGAGGACAAAGGAATGGGAAGGAAGAGAAGAAGAAAGGGCAGGCTCAAACTCGGAGCAAAGAGTGTATCTTATAGCTGAATATGCCGACTTCTCCGAACATTTCTTGTCCTACATAAATATCAGCAGCAAGGTCGGCTAAGTGACATTTCAGAATGCCCTGCAATAAATCATGTATCAGGAATTCCACGCAATCGCATAAATCATGCCATCAGAAGCAAAGTGGTTGAAGTCGCGACATTGTGGTCTTCTGGGTAGCGGGTTTTGCATTTGAAGCAGGAATAAATGATAAAAATAAATGCAGGGTGATTTTCCTACACACACACACACACACACACACACACACACACACACACACACAAACACATATACGGACCAACACCCATATTTTCTGCCAGGATTGCAGATCTCAAATGAAAACTTACGGGAATGAAACGCTTTCTCTATCTAAAATGGCATTAATGAGACAATTAGATGCATCCCTTCGAAAGCCAATTAATGTCTACGTTTAGGCAAATATTAAAACTTAATGGGAAGTTCATTAAGTGCTAATGTCCTCCCATAACAGGAATGCCGTGGCGTGGTTCTATCAACTCTTCAGCCTGGGTAGAAGACTTGCTCGCATTTTTATAAACTATAGAGGCCTACCATCCAGTGGTGGGATTCAGTCGGTTTGGGCTGCTTCTGGCAAACCGGTAGTTACCGTATTTTTCGGAGTATAAGGCACACCTTTTTCCCTCCGAAAAAGAGGGTGAAAATCTGGGTGTGCCTTATACTCCGAATGTAGACCCGCCCAGCTTCTCAAACAGAGGTTTCAGAGGCTGAAAAAAGCATCAGAAACGGAGCCTCAGAAAAAAAGCCTCAAACGGAGCTTCAGAAAAAAAGCTCCCAAACAGAGCTTCAGAAAAAAAGTTCCCAAACAGAGCTTCAGAGGCTTTTTTTCTGAAGTTACATTTTGGAGGCTTTCAGAAGCAGAAAAAAGTTTTTTCTGAAACAGAGTTTCAGAGGCAGGAAAAAAAAGCAAAGAAAACCCCCCAAGGTGCAGAGCTCACAACCAAGGAACCTGTTGCTAAAATTCACCTCTGGGAACAGCTGATTGGGGGTATTCCGGGAGGCCGATCCACCTGCCAATCAGCTGTTTTCTTATTTTCCTCCCCAAAAACTAAGGTGCGTCTTATACTCTGCTGCACCTTATACTCCAAAAAATACGGTAAATTGCTGGCTGGCTCTGCCCCTCCTCACCCTGCCCCTTCCAGAAGTCCCCACGCACCCCATTTTGGCTCCCAGGAGGCCTCCAGTGTTGGAGCACCTACAACTTCTGAAGGCAAGCTGTTCCACTGTTCTATTGTTCTCAGGAAGTTTTTCCTTAGTCCCAGGTTGTTTCTCTCCTTGATTAGTTTCCAGAAGTTTCATGAGAAGGGAAATCCCCCTAAGGGGATTCAGGTGCCCCCCCCTTACAACTGTTCATTTAGTGACTGTTCGAAGTTACAACAGCACTGAAAAAAGTCATTTGTTATCCTTTTTCCACATTTAGAACCTGTCGTGTCCCCCTCCCCCTCCGACGACTGGGTCAAGGAAGTCCGAATCAAACGTGGCAACGAAGCCTCTGCAGTTTGCCAAGTTCCTTCGAGGTTTATCAGGGCAGGCAGGAGTCCAAGTTGTGACTTCAGTGATAGAGTCCGATATCAGCAAACTAGATGAGATTTTGCTTGACTCAAGGTTGGAGTGCCAAAAGCAGGTCCTTTATATAGGCTGTGGGGTGTGGCTCCATGACTCAGCATTTATCCAGGCCTGCCCCTCCCTTCCTTCTGCTGGCATTGCCTCTCAGATCTCCAGAAGCGAGAATCCTCCCGCTCTGAATTCTCTTCAGCTGGATCTGCTGTCAGTAATTCCAGCACGTGGCTGGCTTCCTGTTCACACGCTGTAGGATTGAAGTTTATCGGGCTTCTCTGTTCACTCCTGACATCCTCTCCGGGCATGAGGCCAGAGCCGGGGGCTGGAGGCATGACAGGCCATTCATCTTCATTATCAGACTCCGAGTCTGATAACAGGCCCGGGTGGAGACGGGAGGGGCCCGGCTGAGGAGAGAAGGGAGGACGAGGCACAAAAGAACCAATGCAGCATTCCTATGGTCATGGTGGCTCAAATTTCAATATGGATCGGCAACTGACCCATATTTACGACAGTCGCAGTATCCTGGGGGTCATACGATCTCCATTTGCAACCTTCTGACATGCAAAGTCGATGGGCAAGTCAGATTCACTTCAACGCTGTGTTATTACAAGAGTGGCCAAAAATGAGAAATTGGGGAAAGTGTATTTTCTAAAACTAGCTAATAACACCACTTTTTTTTTTTTTTTGCAGGAGTACCATAAAATTATATATCAATGGAAAGATAATTGAATCAAGAATGTAATGCCGTAACTTGGATGAAGGATTTGCTATTAGAAGAGCAGTTATAAAGAAGAAAAGTGAAACGAGGTATACAAAAATGATCACCATAGGAAAAAAAACGAGATATACAAAAATAAGCTCCATTTTCTCTAGCAGAGGCACCGCGAGCTGGTCTTTCGATGTTCCCAGGGTGGCCCCGTGGACCAGATCTAAGCACTCCGTGGGCTGGATCTGACCCCTGGGCCTTGAGTTTACACCCCTGGTGTAAGGAATCCTGTTTGAGCAGGATGGTATTCTACCATACCAGAGATGGCATTCAGCCAGTTTGGATCGGTTTGCCTGAACCGGTAGCGGAAATCACGGGTGGCCCCACCCAGGAGTGAAATCCAGCAGGTTCTGACGGGTTCTGGAGAACCGGTAGCGTAACTTTTGAGCAGTTTGGAGAACTGAGCCTCTGTGGCTCAGACTGGTAAGACAGTCTGTTATTAACACAGCTGCCTGCAATTACTGCAGGTTCTAGTCCCACCAGGCCCAAGGTTGACTCAGCCTTCCATCCTTTATAAGGTAGGTAAAATGAGGACCCAGATTGTTGGGGGCAATAAGTTGACTTTGTATATAAATATACAAATAGGATGAAGACTATTGCTAACATAGTGTAAGCCGCTCTAAGTCTTCGGAGAAGGGCGGGACATAAATGCAAATAAATAAATAAATAAAACCGGTAGTGGAAATTTTGAGTAGTTCGGAGAACTGGCAAATATCAACTCTGGCTGGCTCCAGAGTGGGGTGGGAATGGGGATTTTGCAGTATCCTTCCCCTGCCATGCCCACCAAGCCATGCCCACAGAGCCGGTAGTAAAAAAAAAATGGATTTCCCCACTGGCCCCACCCACTCACCTCAGCTGTATGCCATCCTACTTAGGCATGCTTTTGAGGCCGGGCGCATGCATGGAAGGCGTGCGCTCCGGCAAAACGCCTGCATGGAAGGCCAGGCCCATGAGTGGAGGCTCGCACGCTCACATTTGCAAACCGGTAGGGAATGTAAGTGAATACTACCCCTGTTTCCCACTCTTTTATTCTGTATTCTGAAATCAAGGTGAGAAAATCAACCTTTCTCTCCTTTTTGCTATAAAAGCCTTGTGGTGCGACCGGAACAATCTGGAACGGAACACACTCAAAACCGTAGAAATGGTGGTAGACTTTAGGAGAAACCCTCCCATACTTCCACCTCTCACAATACTAGACAGCACAGTATCAACAGTAGAAACTTTCAAATTTCTAGGTTCTATCATATCGCAAGATCTAAAATGGACAGTTAACATCAAAAACATCATCAAAAAAGGACAACAAAGAATGTTCTTTCTGCGCCAACTCAGTAAGCTCAAACTGCCCAAGGAGCTGCTGATCCAGTTCTACAGAGGAATTATTGAGTCTGTCATCTGCACCTCCATAACTGTCTGGTTTGGTTCTGCAACCCAACAAGAAAGACACAGACTTCAGAGGATTATTAGAACTGCAGAAAAAACAATTACTACCAACCTGCCTTCCATTGAGGACCGGTATACTGCACAAGTCAAAAAGAGGGCTGTGAAAATATTTACTGATCCCTCGCATCCTGGACATAAATTGTTTCAACTCCTGCCCTCAAAATGATGCTATAGAGCACTGCACCCCAGAACAACTAGACACAAGGACAGTTTCTTTCCAAATGCCATCACTCTGCTAAACAAAGAGTGTCATCCCTCTGCTAAACAAAAATTCCCTCAACACTGTCAAACTAGTTACTAAGTCTGCACTACTATTAATCTTCTCATTGTTCCCATCACCCATCTCCTTCCACTTATGACTGTAACTTTGTTGCTTGTATCCTTATGATTTATATTGATATTGTTTCCTGATTGCTTATTTGTAGCCTATGACTTTCATTCATGAATTAAGTGTTAAATTTGTACCCTATAACTATCATTAAGGGTTGTAAGTATTGTACCTTGATGAAGGTATCTTTTCTTTTATGTACACTGAGAGCATATGCACCAAGACAAATTCCTTATGTGTCCAATCACACTTGGCCAATAAAGAATTCTATTCTATTCTATTCTATTCTATTCTATTCTATTCTATTCTATTCTATTCTATTCTATTCTATTCTATGACAAATTCCTTGTGTGTCCAATCACACTTGGCCGATAAAGAATTCTATTCTATTCTATTCTATTCTATTCTATTCTATTCTATTCTATTCTATTCTATTCTATTCTATTCTATTCTAAAATGTCTCTTTTCCCACCCTTTTACTTCCTTCCACCGTCGTCCCCCTAAGAAACATCAGGGAACACTCACCCAGTGGCACAGAAGTATAACAGAACTGAACCTCAAGCTGTCCACTGCCTGTCCTTAAGTGCCACGAGATACATAATAAATTTCGGAAATCAAAAGAAGAAGAAGAAGAAGAAGAAGAAGAAGAAGAA
Source organism: Ahaetulla prasina (assembly GCF_028640845.1). Classification (NCBI taxonomy): domain Eukaryota; kingdom Metazoa; phylum Chordata; class Lepidosauria; order Squamata; family Colubridae; genus Ahaetulla; species Ahaetulla prasina. The sequence continues at coordinate 7,791,750 of NC_080546.1, read as the reverse complement.
GAAGAAGAAGAAGAAGAAGAAGAAGAAGAAGAAGAAGAAGAAGAAGAAGAAGAAGAAGAAGAAGAAGAAGAAGAAGAAGAAGAAGAAGAGGGAAAAAAAGGAAGAACAGAATTGGGATTTATTGAGAACATCTGCAGTGCACCAGGAGGACTGCATTGCTTGCTTGTAATTCAGCACAGAAATAACTGGTTTGTTAATCCCAGTTGTGAGTGGAGACTATTAGAAAATGAAATTGCTGAAGCGGCTGTCTCTTAAAGCTGGGGAATTGTTGCAAGGATAACAACAGATCATTGTTTCTTTCAATCTTATCCTCAGGCTTAATAGAGTTTCTTAATAAGACAAGTAATTACTACAGACCAAGGAAAAGAATTGTCTTCACTATTGGGAAGCGTCTCCTTAATTCCAGGTTAAACACTTGTCTCCAGTAGTTGAGGGTGCTCCATCACCCTTACTGAAGGTTTTTAAGAAGACACTGGACAGCCACTTCTAGGTTGTGTCTCTCCTTGATTAATTTCCATTCCTTTACACTTGTGCTCCAGAAAGTTTACACTACTAACCAGAGCGTACAAAACATTTGCTAGACCAATTCTCGAATACAGCTCGCCTGTCTGGAACCCGCACCTCGTTTCGGACATTAATACAATTGAGCACGTCCAGAAATATTTCACAAGAAGAGTTCTCCACTCCTCTAATCACAACAAAATACCTTATGCCACCAGACTTGAAATCCTGGCTTTTAGAAAATTTAGAACTCCCCCGCCTTCGGCATGACCTGAGTTTAACTCATAAAATCGTCTGGTACAATGTCCTTCCTGTCAAAGACTACTTCAGCTTCAATCGCAACAATACACGAGCACACAATAGATTTAAGCTTAATGTGAACCGCTCCAATCTTGATTGCAGAAAATATGACTTCGGTAACAGAGTTGTTAATGCCTGGAATGCACTACCTGACTCTGTGGTCTCTTCCCAAAATCCCCAAAAGCTTTAACCAAAGACTATTTACTATTGACCTCACCCCATTCCTAAGAGGTCTGTAAGGGGCGTGCATAAGAGCACCAGTGTACCTACCGTTCCTGTCCTAATGTTCCCTTTGATTGTATCCAATTCGTATGGTTATTTCATGCTTATACTTATATATACTGTTGTGTTTGACAAATAAATAAATAATCGATAGTGATGGGAGCAGGTAGTTCGGAGAACTGGTAGCAAAAATCCCTGCCCCACTGCCCACGCCTCGCTGTTCCTCTTCTCTGTCCCTGAAGCACTGAGTGGCGATATAGCTGCAAATGGCCTTAAATGACTGCCGCAGCACTTCAAAGGGCCGCACTACAGCTGATCAGCACTGTAGGCAGCGAGTAGACCGGTTCCTGTATTTTTAAAGAAGGTAGACCGGTGCCTGCCAAAAAAGGCACTTGGTAGACCGGTGCCTCTCAGTAAAAGGCAATTGGTAGACTGGGACCTCTATTTTTAAAGAAGGTAGACCGGTGCCTCCCAAGTTTTGTCTACTTTATTATTTTTATTATTTATTATTATTGGCCATGCCCATTCAGTCACTTGACCACCAAGCCACGCCCACCAGGTCACCTGACCAATAAGCCATGCCCACCAATTAAGCCACACCCACAGAACCGGTAGGGAAAATTTTTAGACTTCACTCCTGGGTCAATAAAGTCACCAGGAAACTCAAATAAAGGGGAACTTTTGTAGAACAATACGGCAATATAGTTCTCAAGAAGTGGGATTATAAGGGAGTAGATGTTTATTTTATTTTATTTTATATTCCACCTCTGTTATTTTTATATGTAGAAAAAATTCAGGGCGGGTAAGACAACAATACTCCTCCTATTTTCCCCACAACAACAACCCTGTGAGGTGAATTGAGCTGAGAAAGAGTGAATGGTTCATGGTCACCCAGCTGACTTCTTAATGACTGAGGTGCAGAGGTGAGCTTCACATACTGTAGCAACTGATTCACCCAGCACTGGAAAGGTGAGCATCCGTGCATGCATACGGCATCACAAAACATGGCAATTCGCTTGTGTGCACCATCCACATATACATGCAACATCAAACAATACGGCAATTCACTCACTACCAGTTCGCCCGAACCAGTCTGAACCGGCTGAATATCACCTCTGCTAAAGTGAGACTAGAACTCACCGTCTCCTGGTGATTAGCTCAAAGACACCTAGCTGGCTTTCATGCCTAAGGCAGTACTAGATCTCACCATCTCCTGATGATTGGCCCAAAGTCACACAGCTGGCTTTCATGTCTAAGGCAGGACTAGAACTCACCATCTCCTGGTGATTGGCCCAAAGTCACCCAGCTGGCTTTCATGTCTAAGGCAGGACTAGAACTCACTGTATCCTGGTGATTAGCTCAAAGACACCTAGCTGGCTTTCATGCCTAAGGCAGGACTAGAACTTACCGTCTCCTGGTGATAAGCTCAAAGGCACCTAGCTGGCTTTCTTGCCTATGGCAGGACTAGAACTTACTGTCTCCTGGTGATTAGCTCAAAGACACCTAGCTGGCTTTCTTGCCTATGGCAGGACTAGAACTTACCGTCTTCTGGTGATTGGCCCAAAATCACCCAGCTGGCTTTCATGCCTAAGACAGGACTAGAACTCACTGTCTCCTGTTGATTAGCTCAAAGACACCTAGCTGGCTTTCATGCCTAAGGTAGGACTAGAACTCACAGTCTCCTGTTGATTAGCTCAAAGACACTTAGCTGGCTTTCATGTCTAAGGCAGGACTAGAACTCACCGACTCCTGGTGATTAGCTCAAAGACACCTAGCTGGCTTTCTTGCCTATGGCAGGACTAGAACTCACCATCTCCTGGTGTTTGTCCAAAAGTCATCCACCTTTCATGGCTAAGGCAAGACTAGACTTTTCAAGAACCCCTGACACCTAGCCTACCTTGTTCAAACAATCCTTCAAATTCCGTCCCTTCCTCCAGGTTTTTGAGTTAGTTGCGTGAGCTGCCCAGAATCACCCTATTGTTGTGATCCAGGCCCAAGTAGGTAGTAATAAACTTAGTCCGTGGAAAAACAAACAAACTTTATTCGAACAGCTGGGAATTACTTCATTCTCAGCGTCCTTCAACTCAAATTAAAACAAATGCCTCCCAACACAAATTCCTCAGTTATCTCACAAACCTTAGTCCAGTTAGGAAAACTGCGAAAGGCCCTTCTGGGCAAACGTCCAGAAGCCACAAAAACAAAGACGTACACGAAGCAGAAGCAGAAGATGCAGCTACAATGTTGTTTTTCAGCAAAGCTCAAACGCCGGTGCTGGTCTGTTTTAAGCCTTATGGGAGGGATCAATCATCTCTTGGCCCTACTCCTGAGTTGTCCTCTCTGCTTGAGCTGCTCTTGCCTTCTGGCAGCTCTTCTCATGCATGCATTAGGTACCGGCTCCTCCTGTTCCTCTGCCTCACTACTATCAGTCTCTGGAGGCTCTGGAGTCCTCACCTCACTTTCCAATGGCCCTGGACTCACCTCAGCCTCATCGCTGTCCAACTCCCTTGCCAGCTCCGTAGGCTGCTGATGGACCACAACACCTATCAGGGAAATGGGCAGCATATAAATTTAATAACTAACTAACTAAGTGGGTGGTGAACCCCTGATGAAAATGCTACAGCATATGTCTGAGATGGTTCCAGCTTACATTCTTCTGGAAGCCTCTTATTTTCTTCTTTCATTGTGGTTGCAAATTCGATTTTCAGTATCGTAAATCTCCCGGCGTTCCTGAGCAGCCTTAAAAACTTATACATTAAATTAAAACTAATTAAATTATCATGGGCGGCTGGGAATTACAGCGTGGGAGGGCAGTGTGGCCGCTGAAGGGTAAACAAGGATCCAGCTTCTCTTCCTTGGCGGGGGAAAATGTTACAGCCCGAGAAGAGCCAATAAAATTCTAAAAGATTTTATTAGAGTGCCTTTGATTTTTTTTTACTTTTACACCTTGCAAGGAGGTGATAAATCAGTTTCTCCCAATAACCGCCGCTATTCAATCACACGCGTTTTGAGTTTCACGGCCACGGAATACTAATTTTAACTATCAGTTTCAAGCAGGCCCACCTCAGGTGATTATTTGTCCAATATTTATTCTCACTTTGACCCTTCTTCCACGGCCCCACAGATAGGCAGAATAAACATATCTGTATGAAAAGCCGGAAACAAATGATGACACCGAAAGAGTTAGCTCGGCCTGTTCAAGTTATTTCTCCTGCTATGTTTGTTTGGTTTTTTCTGTGAGTGATGTCTGCGTTCCAAGCAACGCGCCTGTAGAAAACAGAACACTGGGGCAGGCAGATTCCTCAACGAAGAGTTTATTGCAGGGGTCTCCATCCTTGACAACTTTGAGACTTGTGGACTTCAACTCCCAGAATTCCTCAGCCAGCTTCGCTGAGGGTGGTCTTGGTGATATTGTTTGGGATGAGTTTGACCCTGTGGCTCCCGAGGACATGGACAGGTTGTTGGGTAGGTTGAATGCCACCACGTGTTTACTGGACCCGTGCCCCTCCTGGTTGGTGCTGGCCACTCAGGAGGTGACACGAGGCTGGCTCCAGGTGATTACGAGTGCTTCTTTGGTGGAGGGTGTCTTTCCGGCCGCCTTGAAAGAGGCGGTGGTGAGGCCCCTCCTCAAGAAGCCTTCCCTGGACCCAGCTGTTTTAGGTAATTATCGTCCGGTCTCCAACCTTCGCTTCGCGGCGAAGGTTGTAGAGAGTATGGTGGCATATCAGTTTCCCTTGCACCTGGAGGAAACTGTCTATCTAGACCCGTTCCAGTCCGGTTTCCGGCCCGGTTACAGCACGGAGACGGCTTTGGTCGCGTTGGTGGATGATCTCTGGAGGGCCAGGGATAGGGGTTGTTCCTCTGCCCTGGTCCTATTAGACCTCTCAGCGGCTTTCGATACCATCGACCATGGTATCCTTCTGCGCCGGTTGGAGGGATTGGGAGTGGGAGGCACCGTTTATCGGTGGTTCTCCTCCTATCTCTCTGATCGGTCGCAGACGGTGTTGACGGGGGGAAGAGGTCGGCTCCGAGGCGCCTCACTTGTGGGGTGCCGCAGGGGTCGATTCTCTCGCCCCTTCTGTTCAACATCTATATGAAGCCGCTGGGTGAGATCATCAGTGGCTTCGGTGTGAGGTACCAGCTGTACGCGGATGACACCCAGCTGTACTTTTCCACACCAGGCCACCCCAACGAAGCTATCAAAGTGCTGTCCCGGTGTCTGGAAGCCGTACGGGTCTGGATGGGGAGAAACAGGCTCAAGCTCAATCCCTCCAAGACAGAGTGGCTGTGGATGCCGGCATCCCGGTACAGTCAGCTGAGTCCACGGCTGACTGTTGGAGGCGAGTCATTGGCCCCGATGGAGAGGGTGCGCAACTTGGGCATCTGTCGTGTCCCACTCCTCCGCTGACGGCTGGGTCAGGGAAATCCGAATCAGGCTTGCCTCTGCAGCTCTGCCCAAAGTCCTAGCAAAGTCCTCAGAGCAGGCAGGAGACCAGTAAGTGACTTCAGCAAGATAAGTTCGACTTTTGCCTGACTCAGAGACTGCCAGAAAGTAGATCCTTTATATAGGCCATGGGGTGTGGCTCCATGACTCAGCACTCATTAAGGCCTGCCCCTCCCTTCCTTCTGTTGCCTCCGCCTATCCAATCTTCTGATGCGAGGGTCACACCAATCAGCAGCTGTTGGGAATAAACCCTCCTCAGGCTCACATGCTGTGGAGGAGGGGGAGGGGTCTAGCTGCTCCGTTTGCCTGGGCATGGAGTCAGGGCTGGGGCCAGGAGATGCTCCTTCTTCTGCAGTTTGTGTGGGCATGGAGCCAGGACTTGGGCCGGGAGGCATACATTCCTCAGTGTTCGGGAGCAGGTAAGAAGGCCCCGGCTGCTCTGAGGGCGGGCAAGACACAACAGCGTCCTCCTGGATGAACGGCTGTCTCTGGAAGATCATTTGATGGCCGTCTCCAGGAGAGCGTTCTACCAGGTTCGCCTGGTGCGCCAGTTGCGCCCCTTTCTAGACCGGGATGCCCTATGCACGGTCACTCACGCCCTCGTGACGTCTCGCCTGGATTACTGCAATGCTCTCTACATGGGGCTCCCCTTGAAGGGCATCCGGAGGCTGCAGTTAGTCCAGAATGCGGCTCTTGTGGTGATAGAGGGAGCCCCTCGTGGCTCCCGTATGACACCTATCCTGCGCAGACTGCACTGGCTACCTGTGGCCTTCCGGGTGCGCTTCAAGGTCTTGGTAACCACCTTCAAAGCGCTCCATGGCATAGGGCCGGGTTATTTATGGGACCGCCTACTGCTACCGAATACCTCTCACCGACCCGTGCGCTCTCACAGAGAGGGACTCCTCAGGGTGCCGTCAGCGAGGCAGTGTCGTCTGGCGATGCCCAGGGGAAGGGCCTTCTCTGTGGGGGCTCCCACCCTCTGGAACGAACTACCCCCAGGACTTCGTCAACTTCCGGACCTCCGAACCTTCCATCGCGAGCTTAAAACACACTTATTATCTGCGCAGGACTGGATTAGATTTTAAATTTATTGGTTTTAAATGGGTTTTATTTTTTTATATTGTTTTTAAACATTCGGCCTTTTAGAATAAGTTTTTTAATTGTTATTTTAATCTGTATTTATGTGTTTTTATTTGCCTGTGAACCGCCCTGAGTCCTTCGGGAGATAGGGCGGTATATAAATACGATTAATAAATAAATAAATAAAATAAAAAATATTCTGGGAGTTGAAGTCCACAAGTCTTAAAGTTGCCAAGGTTGGAGACCCCTGGTTTATTGGATACTTCGTGTTGGCACAACTGGTGAAAGCCAACTCTGAAATTTTCCCACGGCTTTCACCTGATTAAAAGTAAAAGTTTTCCCCTTCTCCCCCCCCCAACTCCAAGTCACTGGTCACGCTGTCCAATCCAGGTGCTGGCTGGTTGCTTGGTTACTTCGCTCCTCCTCTGGCCAGCCACCTGTGAGAATGTCCTTGATTCCCATAGGAAAACTTTATTGTTTGGGCTACAAAAACCGCTCTAACTATTTCCTCCACTCTCTCTGTTGTGTGGCAACCCGGAAGCCTCCAAGATGGCCTCTGCCAGGTTCAATTCAGGGTTGACAAATAGTCTTTTCTCTTTTACTCTCTCTCTCTCTCTTTCTATCTCTCTTTTTCTCTCTTTCTCTGTTCTCTCTCTCTCTTCTATTTCTTTCACTTTCTTTCTCTTTCTTTCTTTTTCTCTCACTTTTCTCTCTCTTCTCTTTCTCTTTTCTTCTCTCTCTCTCTCTTTTTATTTTCCTTTCTTTCTCTTTCTCCAACTCTTTCTCTCTCTCTATGTATATTGTATATATAGATATAGATAGATAGGTAGATAGATAGATATAGATATATAAATATATATATATCATCATCTCTCCTCTCCTCTCTCTCTCTCTGTCTCTCTCTGTCTCTCTGTCTCTCTCTGTCTCTCTGTCTCTCTGTCTCTCTCTCTCTCTCTCTCTCTCTCTCTCTCTCTATAATCTCTCTCTCTCTCTCTCTATATATATATATATATATATATATATATATATATATATATATATATATATATATATATATATATATATATATATATATATCTCCCTATCTCTCCTCGCTGTCTCTCTGTCTCTGTCTCTCTCTATGTGTGTGTGTGTGTGTGTGTGTGTGTGTAGGTCTTTGGTTATTCAGGTTTTCTCCCACGTAAAATTGGAAGTGTCTTGGCGACATTGCAACAAAGTCTCATTCGTCATCTTCAGGCTGGTGTTTACAGCTTCGTGCTTCTAGGAGCACCCTAGAAGCACTCCTAGGAACACGAAGCTGTAAACACCAGCCTGAAGATGACGATTGAGACTTCATCGAAACATCACCAAGACACTTCCAATTTTATGCAGGAGAAAACCCGAATAACCAAAGACAGACAGACAGACAGACAGACAGATATATATATATATATATATATGTAGGTCTTTGGTTATTCGGGTTTTTTCCCGCGTAAAATTGGAAGTGTCTTGGCAACGTTTCGACGAAGTCTCATTCGTCATCTTCAGGCTTCAGCTTCGTGCTTCTGGGAGCAAGCTGAAGCCTGAACCAAAGACCTACATACATAACCAAAGACCTACATACAAACACCCGCGAAAACCTCAGAAAACAAATATATATACATCCCCATCCAATCAGAGCACAGCCAAGCTCCCACCCAATCAGTTCAAATCCCCACTAGCAGTTAAAAGGAAGAAACAGCTGCGATCACACATTGCTCCCAGAAGCACGAAGCTGAAGCCTGAAGATGACGAATGAGACTTCGTCGAAACGTCGCCAAGACACTTCCAATTTTACACGGGAGAAAACCCGAACAACCAAAGACCTATATACAAACACCCGTGAAAACCTCAGAAAACAAATATTGCACCTCTACGGGGAGGAAATCCACCATCTGACCAGGACCTATGAAAAACTAGAAGTCCAAAGAGCTTCCATTTTATGTGACCTCGCATTCCTACGAAACTGCCGCGATCAAAATTTAATCCCCAAATGCTTCCAATTGAAATTCCACTCCAACTCTGCAGCCACCAAACGCATCCTAAAAAGAACAGAATTGGCCTTAATCAGAAACGAACTTCACACAAAAAGATTCCTCCTAGATCAAATCAACAAAGATCTCCTCACACTTCACCTCAAACTCAGCAACAAGATGCACCCTGCACTTTGGGACAAATCCAAACAACTTGCCGTCTGGAGAGCCGAAACACAGACCACCCTCAAGACAGACACGCACACCAACAAACTCAAGACTACAAGAACGCCAGAAACAAACCCCTCCACCCTCACAGCAACACATGAAACAAACAGTGCATAACATCTCAGATAGGATCCTCACCAAAGCTGAAACCGATGTCCTTTCCAAAGGATTCAACTTTGCAGTCACTCCCAAATACATCCCCACCGAAAGCATTATATGCGGAGTTGAAACCAGCCTGACCAAAATCAACCCCGATGACGCTAACAAAATCAGACTCGAGATCTCCAACATCCTCTGCACCAGCAAGCCACCCAAAAGCAACTTACCCAAAGAGGAACAGACAGCACTACTTAACCTGAAAAAAGATACCAGCATAATAATCCTACCAGCAGACAAGGGCAACGCCACGGTGGTTATGAACACATCTGACTACCAAACCAAATTAACCAACCTACTCCAAGACCCTGCATACAAGCCCCTAAACACAGACCCCACCACCTACCTAGAAAAAACCACTAGATCCAAAATAAAAGCCTCCCCCATCAGTGAAGAAATCCAACAAAGAATCATTCCCAGAGAGAAATCATCCAGATGCCCTAAGCTCTATGGCCTCCCCAAGATACACAAAGAAGGAACCCCACTCAGACCCATAGTCAGCTCCATAGGCTCACCTCTACAAAACCTAGCCAAATTTCTCGCCAAACAACTACAGCCCTATGCAGAAACCATCACCTCACACGTAAAAAACTCATTCCAGTTCATAGAGATCATAAAGAAACAAAACTTACAGCCCAGCGACCTACTCGTGAGCTTTGATGTCATATCCCTCTTCACCCAAGTGCCAATCAAAGAAGCCTTGACAGCTATCCAAAACAAATATAACCCCCCCAAGCACATCCTAGATCTGACCAACCACTGCCTATCCAACACATACTTCATCTATAATGGACAAAAATACAAACAAATAGAAGGAGCACCCATGGGATCACCCTCTCACCTGTCATTGCCAATCTCTACATGGAACACTTTGAAACCCAAGCCCTAGAAAAATCTGATCACAAACCCAAACTCTGGCTCAGATATGTAGACGACACCTTCATAATCTGGCCACACGGGAAAGAAAAACTTGACAACTTCCTCACACACCTGAATAGCCTACACCCCAAAATACAGTTCACCATGGAAACAGAAGTTAATAACCAACTTCCCTTCCTCGATGTCTTAGTCTACAAGAAACCCAATGGCTCCCTAGGACACACCATCTACCAGAAGAAAACACACACAAACCGCTATCTGCACGCACTCTCACACCACCACCCAGCACAGATCAACTCCGTAGCCAAGACACTCATCTCCAGAACAAAATGCTTAGCTGATGAACAACACCTAAAACCCGAACTAGACACTCTCACTAACGTACTAACATCCAATGGATTCCAAAGAAATAAGATTACCAAGCTAATCCAAAAAGAACCCCCCACTAAAATCCAAGACAGAGAACAAGAAAATGGCACAGCCCTCCTCCCATATATAAAAGGCACCACAGACAGAATCAGCAAGATCCTCCACAAACACAACATCAAGACAGCATTCTGCACAAACAGAAAAATATCCACCATCCTAAGAAACCCCAAAGACAAAATTGAGTTAGAAAATCAAGGAGTATATGAAATCCCATGCACCGCCTGCCCCACCACATACATTGGACAAACCAACAGAAGAATAAGTGCACGATTGAAGAACACAAGAACTCATTCAAAAAGAGGAACCAACTTCTTCCTGGTCCAACACTTTAAAGTCACAGGACATGATATTGACTTTAAAAAGACCAGAACTATCGCCAAAACTGAACACTTTAACAACAGAATAATCAGAGAAGCCATTGAGATAGAAAAACGCCCACACAGCATGAACAAACGAGATGACACCTCCCGCCTACCAGCCATTTGGAAACCCGCCCTTATTGACAAACGAGTCCCTAACACGAGGAATGACACCAGACCCACACTCACGAGGTCCACACAGGATGTCACCACCGCACATCCACCCAGAAAGCAGACCCAAACCCACACTGATCATGAAGCACGACCAAGGACCAGAAGCCAGACCGCAGCTGCAACATTAGCCATTTCAAACCCCTCCAATCCATACATGCAGCAGACTGACACCCACTATGAAGATGTAGCACGACCACAAAGCCAAACAACAGCTATGCAGCTCACCAGCTCAAATCCCCCTGCAACACAGACTAAACTGAGCACAAACAAGCCCCCACCAACACAGGACACACCCCCAGCCAATCAGAGCACAAACCCCCCCCCATCCAATCAGAGCACAGCCAAGCTCCCACCCAATCAGTTCAAATCCCCACTAGCAGTTAAAAGGAAGAAACAGCTGCGATCACACATTGCTCCCAGAAGCACGAAGCTGAAGCCTGAAGATGACGAATGAGACGTCAAAACGCCGCCAAGACACTTCCAATTTTACACGGAGAAAACCCAACAACCAAGACCTATATATATATATATATATATATATATATATATATATATATATATATATATATATATATATATATATATATATATATATATATATATATATATATATATATATATATATATATATATATATATATATATATATATATATATATATATATATATATATATATATATATATATATATATATATATATATATATATATATATATATATTTGTTTTCTGAGGTTTTCACGGGTGTTTGTATATAGGTCTTTGGTTATTCGGGTTTTCTCCCGCGTAAAATTGGAAGTGTCTTGGCGACATTTCACTAAGTCTCATTCGTCATCTTCAGGCTTCAGCTTCAGGCTTCTGGGAGCAATGTGATTGCAGCTGTTTCTTCCTTTTAACTGCTAGTGGGGTTTGAACTGATTGGGTGGGAGCTTGGCTGTGCTCTGATTGGATGGGGTTTTTTTGTGCTCTGATTGGCTGGGGGTGTGTCCTGTTTGGGTGGGGGCTTGGTTGTGCTCATATTTGTCTGAGTTGCAGTGGGATTTGAGCTGGTGAGCTGCATTGCTGTTGTTTGGCTTCGTGTTTGTGGTCGTGCTGCATCTTCATAGTGGGTGTCTGTCTGCTGTATGTATGGATTGGAGGGGTTTGAAATAGCTAATGTTGTAGCTGCGGTCTGGCTTCTGGTCCTTGGTCGTGCTTCATGATCAGTGTGGGTTTGGGTCTGCTTTCTGGGTGGATGTGTGGTGGTGACATCCTGTGTGGACCTCATGAGTGTGGGTCTGGTGTCATTCCTCGTGTTAGGGACTCGTTTGTCAATAAGGGCGGGTTTCCAAATGGCTGGTAGGCAGGAGGTATCATCTCATTTGTTCATGCTGTGTGGGCGTTTTTCTATCTCGATGGCTTCTCTGATTATTCTGTTGTTAAAGCGTTCAGTTTTGGCGATAGTTCTGGTCTTTTTAAAGTCAATATCGTGTCCTGTGGCTTTAAGGTGTTGGACCAGGGAAGAAGTTGGTTCCTCTTTTTTGACTGAGTTCTTGTGTTCTTCAATGCGTGCACTTATTCTTCTGTTGGTTTGTCCGATGTATGTGGTGGGGCAGGTGGTGCATGGGATTTCATATACTCCTTGATTTTCTAACTCAATTTTGTCTTTGGGGTTTCTTAGGATGGTGGATATTTTTTGGTTTGTGCAGAATGCTGTCTTGATGTTATGTTTGTGGAGGATCTTGCTGATTCTGTCTGTGGTGCCTTTTATATATGGAAGGAGGGCTGTGCCGTTTTCTTGTTCTCTGTCTTCGATTTTAGTGGGGGGTTCTTTTTGGATTAGTTTGGTAATCTTATTTCTCTGGAATCCATTGGATGTTAGTACATTTGTGAGAGTGTGTAGTTCGGTTTTTAGGTGTTGTTCGTCAGCTAAGTGTTTTGTTCTAGAGATGAGTGTCTTGGCTACGGAGTTGATCTGTGCTGGGTGGTGGTGTGAGAGTGCGTGCAGATAGCGGTTTGTGTGTGTTTTCTTCTGGTAGATGGTGTGTCCTAGGGAGCCATTGGGTTTCTTGTAGACTAAGACATCTAGGAAGGGAAGTTGGTTGTTAACTTCTGTTTCCATAGTGAACTGTATTTTGGGGTGTAGGCTATTGAGGTGTGTGAGAAAGTTGTCAAGTTTTTCTTTCCCGTGTGGCCAGATTATGAAGGTGTCGTCTACGTATCTGAGCCAGAGTTTAGGTTTGTGATCAGATTTTTCTAGTGCTTGGGTTTCAAAGTGTTCCATGTAGAGGTTGGCAATGACAGGTGAGAGGGGTGATCCCATGGGTGCTCCTTCGGACAAACCAACAGAAGAATAAGTGCACGCATTGAAGAACACAAGAACTCAGTCAAAAAAGAGGAACCAACTTCTTCCCTGGTCCAACACCTTAAAGCCACAGGACACGATATTGACTTTAAAAAGACCAGAACTATCGCCAAAACTGAACGCTTTAACAACAGAATAATCAGAGAAGCCATTGAGATAGAAAAACGCCCACACAGCATGAACAAACGAGATGATACCTCCCGCCTACCAGCCATTTGGAAACCCGCCCTTATTGACAAACGAGTCCCTAACACGAGGAATGACACCAGACCCACACACATGAGGTCCACACAGGATGTCACCACCGCACATCCACCCAGAAAGCAGACCCAAACCCACACTGATCATGAAGCACGACCAAGGACCAGAAGCCAGACCGCAGCTACAACATTAGCTATTTCAAACCCCTCCAATCCATACATACAGCAGACAGACACCCACTATGAAGATGCAGCACGACCACAAACACGAAGCCAAACAACAGCAATGCAGCTCACCAGCTCAAATCCCCCTGCAACTCAGACAAATATGAGCACAACCAAGCCCCCACCCAAACAGGACACACCCCCAGCCAATCAGAGCACAAAAAAACCCCCATCCAATCAGAGCACAGCCAAGCTCCCACCCAATCAGTTCAAACCCCCACTAGCAGTTAAAAAGGAAGAAACAGCTGCAATCACACATTGCTCCCAGAAGCACGAAGCTGAAGCCTGAAGATGACGAATGAGACTTCGTCGAAACGTCGCCAAGACCTTCCAATTTTACGCGGGAGAAAACCCGAATAACCAAAGACCTACATACAAACACCCGTGAAAACCTCAGAAAACAAATATATATATCCCTATCTCTCCTCTCCTCTCTGTCTCTGTCTCTGTCTCTGTCTCTCTCTCTCTTTCTTTCTCTCTGTATATGTTTCTTTTTCTCTTTCTCTTTAGCTGGATTTAGGTGTTGCCACCTGTTTATACTGCAGAGGGGTTGATGGGTAAGCGTAGGTTGCAGATGGCTGCAGACGGGCTGATGTGCACACCTTCCAAATCCCAAATTGCACATGGTGCGGAGGTGCGCCTTCTTGTGTGTGCTGATTAATGCCTCCAACTTCCTGTGCTGTGATTTGCTGTTGGAGCACCCCATAGCCAGAATGTTAACATTTGCAGATGTATAAATGCAACAGCTGTGAACAGCAGATGCAAATGGGCTCTGTTGTGCAGCGACAGCGAAGTCTAATCCAGACTTCACACACACACACACACACACACACACACACACACCTCCATCAGCTGCGTTCAATAAAACGACGTCCTTTATGAAACAATTTTGCAAAATTCCTCGCCCTGCAATCCATTTAAAAAAAACCAATTTGAGTTGAAGCCACATTAGGAATGGAAAAAGAGTTGCTACTATTATTCACAGGGAAGCTGACCCCAGATTAATTTTGGGTTTTCCTGGAATAAACCTTACCTCCGACATCAACAGATTACAAAAAAATATATATATATATGTTGAGAAAAAGGGCAGAGAATAGCAATTAATATGATTAAAGGCCTGAACGGCTGCAGGTCTGAATTGGCTGAATCCTGCCCTCAGACAAATGGTTGTTCATTCTCTTCTTGAAAAACTTCAGTGATGGAGCACTCACAGCTTCTGGTGGGAAGCCGTTCCACTGATTAATTGTTCTCAATGATAGGAAATCAGCAAATAGCCCGAGCCTGTAAAGATGAAGTGAGGAAAGCTAAGGCTCACAATGAACAAAGGCTAGCGACAAAAGTAAAAAATAACAAAAAAAGCTTCTTCCAACATGTTAAAAACAAGAAAAAAGTCAAGGAAACAATTGGCCCATTGCTGGGAGAAAGTGGCAAGAAGATGACAAGCAACAGGGAGAAAGCAGATCTACTTAACTCATTTTTTGCATCTGTCTTTACACAAAAGGAAAAAACAATCCAACCTATCAAAAACAGCACTACAAAAAACAGATTAGAAACACAAGTTGAAATAGGGAAGAAAATGGTAAGTGAACACCTGTCTACCCTAGACGAGTTCAAATCACCAGGATTTGGTTACACCCCAAGGTTCTGAAGGAACTGGCAGACGTGATCTCAGAACCACTGAACTATATCTTTCAAAGATCCTGGAGCACAGGGGAGCTGCCAGAGAACTGGAAAAGAGCTGATGTAGTTCCCATCTTCAAAAAGGAAAAAACAGATCCAGGAAACTACAGACCTATCAGTCTGACCTCAATACCGGGAAGATTCTGGAAAAGATAATCAAGCAACGAATCACGGAACACCTAGAAGCAAACAAAGTAATAACCAAAAGCCAACATGGGTTTGTCAGAAACAGATCATGCCAGACTAATCTTATCGCATTCTTTGACAAAATGACAAAATTAGTAGACCAGAGGAATGCTGTTGATATAATTTACTTGGACTTCAGTAAAGCATTTGATAAAGTAGACCATAACCTACTACTAGATAAAGTAGAAAAATGTGGGTTAGACAGCACCACCACCAGATGGATTCGTAATTGGCTGACCAACCGCACTCAACGTGTAGTCCTCAACGGAACTACATCCACATGGAGGGAAGTATGCAGTGGAGTACCCCAAGGCTCTGTTTTAGGCCCAGTACTCTTCAACATCTTCATCAATGACTTGGACGAGGAGATAGATGGGGAACTCATCAAATTTGCAGATGACACCAAGCTGGCAGGAATAGCCAACACTCCAGAAGATAGGCTCAAGTTACAGAAAGATCTTGACAGACTTGAACATTGGGCGCTATCTAACAAAATGAAATTCAACAGTGAAAAAAGTAAGGTTCTACATTTAGGCCAAAAAAACAAAATGCACCAGTACCGTATATGTGGTACCTTGCTCAATAGTAGTACCTGTGAGAGGGATCTTGGAGTCCTAGTGGATAACCATTTAGATATGAGCCAGCAGTGCAGCAGCTGTTAAAAAGCCAACACAGTTCTGGGCTGCATAAACAGAGGATAGAATCAAGATCACGTGAAGTGTTAGTACCACTTTATAATGCCTTGGTAAGGCCACACTTGGAATATTGCATCCAGTTTTGGTCGCCACGATGTAAAAGATGTTGAGACTCTAGAAAGAGTGCAGAGAAGAGCAACAAAGATGATTAGGGACTGGAGGATAAAACATATGAAGAACGGTTGCAGGAACTGGGTATGTCTAGTTTAACAAAAGAAGGACTAGGGAGACATGATAGCTGTGTTCCAATATCTTAGGGGCTGCCACAAAGAAGAGGGAGTCAGGCTGTTCACCAAAGCACCTGAGGGTAGAACAAGAAGCAATGGGTGGAAACTGGTCAAAGAAAGAAGCAACTTAGAACTAAGGAGAAATTTCCTGACAGTTAGAACAATTAATAAGTGGAACGACTTGCCTTCAGAAGTTGTGAATGCTCCAACACTGGAAATTTTTAAGAAAATGTTGGATAACCATCTGACTGAGATGGTATAGGGTTTCCTGCCTGGGCAGGGGGTTGGACTAGAAGGCCTCCAAGGTCCCTTCCAACTCTGATGTTATGTTATGTTATGTTAAATATCTCCTTAGTTCTAAGTTGCTTCTCTTCTTGATGAGTATTGCTTCTTGTTCTGCCCTCAGATGCTTTGGAGAATGGCTTGACTCCCTCTTCTTTGTGGCAACCCTTGAGATACTGGAAGACCGCTATCATGTCTCCCCTAGTCCTTCTTTTCATTAAACTAGGCATATCCAGTTCCTTCAACCGTTCTTCACATGTTTTAGCCTCCTGTCCCCTCATCATCTTGGTTGCTCTTCTCTGCACTCTTTCTAGAGTCTCAACATCTTTTTTACATCGTGGTGAACATGTAGGCAGGACTAGAACTCACCACTTCCTGGTGATTGGCTCAAAATTACCCATCTGGCTTTTGTGTCTAAGGCAGGACTAGAACTCACCATCTCCTAGTGATTGGTTCAAAATTATCCATCTGGCTTTTGTCTCTAAGGAGGGACTAGAACTCACCGTGTCCTGGTGATTGGCTCAAAATTACCCATCTGGCTTTTGTGTCTAAGGCGGGACTAGAACTCGCCATCTCCTAGTGATTGGCCCAAAGTCACCCAGCTGGCTTTCATGGCTAAAGTGGGACTTGAACTCACTATCTCCCATTTTCTAGCCTGGAGTCTCAGCCAGTAGACCAAACTGGCTCCCTACAAATTCTATCCACAATTCCTGATATTTGGCAGCGCCTGATTCTTGTGGGAGACTTAGATGTTGCAGGAGAACTTGTATTCTGAGTGGGGTGTTTGGAAAAAAAAAAAATCACTAAATGACAATGCTCAATTGCTCACCTTATCAATAATTGATTCCAAAGGAAAACATCAGTCTTGTTTTCTTTTTTTCTTTTCCTTCCCTCTTTTTCTTTTTCTTCCCCATTCTTCCACTGACTGCATCAGCCAGCAATGGATTTCTAAGAACCGCACCAGGGGTGGGTGGGTGGGAGTGTAGGTTAAGAATCAGTATTTTTTTTTATTCCTTGATTCTAGCAACTGTAAGCAAAATTGCAAGAATAAATAGGAGTACGTAATGGCAGTGAACTCACTTCTCTTCGGCAGTTGTAATCTTTTTTCCAGCTGTCAGGAAGGTGATAAATTCAGCTATAACGGCTCAAAAGCCCATTCAGATGGGAATTATAAAATGCATAAAACTTTACTGTTAGCCATGTGTAAGTTGTTTGTCTTGGTGGTATATCTAATTCCAAACGTAGTTAGACTGAATATTACATATTGGCGTTATAGGGATAGTTTTTGCAGGAACCAAAAATAACAATAATAATAATAAAAAAAATCAGAGAGAATGAGCGATGGTTACTGTCGTGTCCCACTCCCCTCTGACGACCGGGTCTGGGAAGTCTGTATCAAGCGTGGCCACGAAGCCTCTGCAGCTTTGCCAAATTCCTGTCAGAGTTCTCAGGGCAGGCAGGAATCCAAGGTGTGACTTCAGCAAACCAGATGAGACTTTGCTTGACTCAAGGAATGTCAAAAAACAGATCCTTTATATAGGCCATGGGGTGTGGCTCCATGACTCAGCACTTATCCAGGCCTGCCCCTCTCTTCCTTCTGCTGATGTCGCCTCTCAGATCTCCGGAAGCGGGGATCCGTCCACTGTGAATTCCCTTCCTCTGGATCTGCTGCCGGCAATTCTAGCATGTGACTGGCTTTGTGCTCACACGCTGTAGGAGTGAGGTTTGTTTGTTCATTACTGGCATTCTGTCCGGGCATGGTGCTAGGGCTGGGGGCTGGAGATATGCCAGGCCGTTCCTCTTCATTATCAGACTCTGAATCTGATAGCAGGCCAGGCAGGAGGAGGGAGTGGCCCGGCTGAGGAGAAGAGGGAGGACAAGGCACAACACTTACATTTCCAGTGTTTCTTAAAATGTTGGGGTGAATCAAACTATGGAAGAATATAGATATGTGGTGCTTGGTGCTCTCTGAGGTTGGTGGTTTTCTTGCAGACATTTCATTACCAAACTAGGTAATATAATCAATGCACTGATAATGTTACCTTGTTTGCTAATGAAACATCTGCAAGAAAACCATCAAGCTCAAAGAGCACTGAAGACACCACAGTTTTCCTCCTCCTCCTCTCTGCAAACCCCATTCCCTTCTAGCACTGATCATGTCACCTAGTTGGGTCATGAAACGTCTTCAAGAAAACAACCAAGCTCAGAGAGCAACAAGGATCCCTGAGTTACAAATATTCTTTTCTATCAGAAACATCATATAGTGCAGGTGTTATGTCTGCGCCCCCCGACCTGGGCTCCCTGCCAGAAAGTGACTCGGAAAGTGAGGGGGAAGGGCCATCAGGACTTACCTTGGGAGCACCGGCTTCCCTGGCTCAGCTCCAGGGGCCAGAGGCAGGCCAGGTGGAGGAGATAACGAGGCCTCCATCGCCTGACTCTTCCCCCCCCAGACCACGCCTCCAGACCCAGCTGATGGTAATCAGGCCTGGCTAGACCCTAGGTTTCGTAGGCGGGAGAGGCGGAAACAACAGAAGCAGGGGTGGGGCAGGCCTAGGAAGTGCTGAGTCATGAAGCCACACCCCACAAGATATAAAAGCAGCAAAGGCTGCTATACCACTTCATGGCGAGCAAATCAACTGCTTAACTAGAGTTGAAGTACTGTTTGTTCCTGGTTGACTTATCGGCATCAAGAGAGATAACAGAGACACTTGGCAAACGCTCACTAGTTTGCTGCCAGAAGTTGATAGTTGCCGGCTAATTACGTCATCGCTCGGACTGAGGCGAGGGGGACAGAACACCAGGGGATTTACTGATATGATGATATAGTGCAAGAACCAGCAATATAATGTCCAAATAATGGGATTTCTTTCATGTTGCATTTCTTTAGATAATCATTAAAGATGTCCCCAGGCACTCAATCTGCTTTGACCAAAGATGACTCTGCTGTTACCAGGGGAAATTTTCATTTTTTCCCCAAAAGAGTGACCAGGCAAAAGGATTCCTTGAAATGGGAATTAAAGGTGTGGCTATCTAAATTATTTACTGGGTGGAGATACTGTCTATCCCAAGAAGTAAGTTGTGTCTACTTTGTCAAATGCCATACTGAAACCGAAGTACACTATGCCCACTGCATTTCTCTGGTCCCCTAATTTAGTCACTTTGTCAAAGAATGAAATTAGATTTGTTTGGCACGATCTGTTTTTGACAAACCCATGTTGGCTTCGGTTTATAACTTGGCTTGCTTCTAGGTGTTCACAAATCTGTTGCTTGATTATCTTTTCCAGGATCTTCCCAGGTATTGATGTAGGATTGGTCTGTAGTTTCCTGGATCTGTTTTTCTTCCCCCTTTTCAAAGATAGGAACCACATAAGCTCTTTTCAAGTCCTCTAGTAGTTCCCCGGTGCTCCAGGATGTTTCTGGGATCCCACAGATCCTGGACTTTCCCTAGGAGTCTGTGCCATTTCCTGCAGTACAAGGACTCCAAACATTGTCCCCACTTAACACCTCCCTCCAGTCTAGCTGGAGATTCCAACACAAGTAAATTTCTCCAGAAAGCTAGGTCTTTGCACAATGTGTCCAAAGTAGGATAATTTTAATCTGGCCATTTATGCCTATAGTGACCAGATTTTAACATTGGTAAAGTGGGACACCATTGACCGGGGGGTGGGGGGTTTCTAAATTTTTTTAGTACCGGTTCTGTGGACGTGGCTTATTTTGGGGTGTGGCTTGGTGGTCATGTGACTGGTGGGCGTGGCTAGCTGCTCATGTGACCGGGTGGCCCTGGCTATGGGCATAGAAACTACTCAGAGGGCTAAAAAAAGTAATTTCTGACCGGTCCTCGCACTTATGACCATCCTCATATTTATGCCCATTGCAGAATTTTTAACAACCATGTCACTTATTTCACAACTGCTTCTCTTCACCACGGTTACAAGATAGGGTGCAAAATGTAAAATGTGAGGACAGTTGTAGGTGTGAGGACCAGTCAAAAGTGTGAGGACAGGTCAAAAATAACTTTTTCAGTCCTCCGAGTAGTCCCTATGCACAAAATGCTGCAACAGGGATAAATGATGACCAGTCATAAGTGTGAGGACTGGTCAAAAGTGCGAGAACCTGTCAGAAATCACTTTTTTCAGCCGTCTGGATAGTCCCTATGCACATAGGGACTACCCAGAAGACTGAAAAAAGTCATTTCTGACAGGTTCTCACACTTTTGATCAGTCCTCACACTTATGACCAGTCATCATTTATCCCTATTGCAGCATTTTTAATAACCATGTCACTCATGTCACAACTGCGGTGCTTCATGTGACTGGATGGGCATGTCCAGGTGGTCATGTGACATAGCTTCTTTGCCCTAATGACTGTTTGCTGCAATGTTCTTAAGTGTGAAAAACAGTCATAAGTCACTTTTTCAGTGCCATGCTTGTTAAATCAATTACCAGAACAAATCCATTCTCCCTCCCTCTTTCTCTCCATCTCTTTCTCCACCTTTCTCTCTTTCTCTCCTTAATCTCTTTCTCCCTCCCTCCCTCTCTTTCTCTCAATCTTTCTCTCCTTAATCTCTCTTTCTCCCTCCTTCTCTTTCTCCCCCCTTTCTCGTCTTCATCTTTCTCCTTCTATCCTTCATCTCTCTTTCTCTCCTTCATCATTTTCTGCCCCCCTCTTTCTCTCCATCACTCTTTCTCCAGATGGGTTAGGGTAGGCTGGCGCTGCGTGGGTGGGAGGCGGCCGCAGGACAGTCCTGCTGGGTGGACAGCAGGCCGAGGCGATTGACACACGCTTCGCGGCCCAGTCCAGGCGCGGAAACCTTCCTCCTCCTGCGGGAACCGAGCGACACCTTCCCATGCACCCACCTTGCTATGTGGGCTCGGCTGCTCCTGCCGTCGGGACGGGCTTGGCTTGAGGGAACTTCGTCCACCGGCGCCAGGCAGGTGCAAGGCCAGAGAGTCGAACGGGGCCTGGGCAGAGCAGGAACACGCCTCCGTCTCCCTAGCAACGCCCAATTGCCAGCGTGCCCCATCTGCGCAACCAATGGCAAAGCTCTCTTTTTGAGAGAAGGCCAGAGGGAGCCAATCATGGTACAGCACGGGAAGCCGTGGCTGGGAATCCTGGGAGTTGAAGTCCACGTGTCTTGAAAGTTGTTGCCTCCGCAGGAAAAAGTGGGGCTTTTTTAAAACGCCGTGGGACGTGGGACAAATTTGCCTAAAGCGG
Source organism: Ahaetulla prasina (assembly GCF_028640845.1). NCBI lineage: Eukaryota > Metazoa > Chordata > Lepidosauria > Squamata > Colubridae > Ahaetulla > Ahaetulla prasina. The sequence continues at coordinate 7,769,938 of NC_080546.1, read as the reverse complement.
GACTTTCCCACCAAAAGCGGGACGTCTGGTCAGCTTATTTATGCCTCAAGTTAGAACACCAATTTGATTTCCTGAAAGATTCATTGGTTAGTTTTCTTGGCTGTCCACAATGCCCTCAGCAGTCTTTTCCAATACCAAGTTCAGAGGTGCCACTATTCTTCCTCTCCTGCTTTTTTCAAAGTCCAACTTTTGCTTCCATAGAGTTGTTGGAAGAAGAAACATCTGGTTCAGTTCCAATGTGGGAGAAAGGCACTGAAGACAAAATGGAGGCTAGAGGCTGATTGGAAAGAGGGTCCATTTATTGATGAAGCAGAGCCACCAAAAAGATGTGGTCCTGGGCAACTGACTGCACGGAGTTGAGAGCGAGGGGTTTTTATACCTTCTCTTGGGCTTTGCACTTGAGCTTCCTGTTCCTGAGCAAGAACATGTATTCTATTGGCTGTTGTTAGACTCCGATGGTGCCATGTAGAAATCCTAGGAGTTTGTCTGAGCTATGCTTGATTTAGATTTGGATTGATGCAATGAAGGGATTTGTTGGGCAATTCCTATTGTGGCTGAGGGTTAACCCTACCTTTGTTCAGACCTAGCTGCAGGGAGTAATGGATTACCAAATCTGCATTTCTAAAAGCTGGCCTCAGCTTGAGGGCAGGGAGCCGCGGCTCTGGGTTTCTGTCTCCCTTAAGATTTTTATTTCTCTTTTAGGGAAAATATTTTATCCTTCCTTTTTAAATATTTCTGTTGTGGTCCGCCAGCAGCCCACAGAGCTAGCAGTGGAGTCGGACAGTGAGGAGGCTGGGGTGGACCATGGGCCAGTCCTGGACTCTGGGAAAGGCCTGGACAAGGGCTCTGCATTGGAGGCAGAGACGGGGCCAGGGCCATCTGGGAGTGATGCATGGGCTCCAGAAGCTCCAGAGGCGGACAGCAGAGAGGCAGAGGAACACGAGGAGCCTGTTCCTAGTGCATGCATGCGAAGAGCTGCCAGAAGGCAAGAGCAGCTGAAGCAAAAAGGATGACTCGGGAGTAAGGCCAGGAGATGATTGCCCCCTCCCATAAGGCTTAAAACAGACCAGCAATGGCTCTTGGGCTCTTTGTAGGAAAGTAATGTTGCTACATCTGTTTCTATTTGGCATCTCTTGTTTCTGAACTTCATGGGGCTTTGCCAAGAAAAGCCTTTGGCAGGGTGCCAAAGAAGACAAAGGTTTGTGACAAGGCGGAAGGACTTTTTCTGAAGGACTTTGTTTTAGACTTAATTTGGACTAAGCTCAGAACGAAGTAATTCTCAGCTGTTCTAATAAAATATGTTTGTTTAGGACTGATTGTGTCTGGTAATAACTGCTTGGGCCTAGGTCACAACAATTTCTCAAATTTTTTTCATTCTTCTAGGAGAAGGGTGTGTGTGTTAACTTTCTACAGAGTGTATCAGGGAATGTTTAGGTGAGTGAAAACTAAGTCTTAAAACGAAGGCTGTGGGAGGTATGGGGGGGGCAGGGCATTACAAGAGTTCTCTTCAAATACCCGAAAGGATATCATACAGAAGAAAGTTAAGATCTGATCTGGATCAGCCTGAAGGGCAGGACATGGAATAATAGATGTATTAAGAAGAAAACAAGGGATGTGGTGGCTTAGTGGGTAAGACACTAAGCTTGTCGATCGAAAGGTCGGCAGTTCAGCGGTTCGAATCCCTAGTGCTGCCGCGTAACGGGGTGAGCTCCCATTACTTGTCCCAGCCTCTGCCAACCTAGGAGTTCAAAAGCAGGTAAAAAATGCAAGTAGAAAAATAGGGACCACATTTGGTGGAAAGGGAACAGCGTTTCGTGCTGAGTCATGCCGGCCACATGATCACGGAGACGTCTTTGGACAGCGCTGGCTCTTCGGCTTTGAAACGGAGATGAGCACTGCCCCCTAGAGTCGGGAACGACTAGCACATATGTGCGAGGGGAACCTTTACCTTTTAAGAAGAAGACAGATTCTAACTGAATCTTGGGTGGGGGGTGGGAGGAAAACTTCCTAACAATAAAAAATAATTGCCCAATGGAACCAATTACCTCCCAAAAAAAGAGGTTTCTTCTTCACTAGCGGTCCTCAATGCAGACAAGTCATATGTCAGGGAAATTTTAACTTTTGATCCCTCAATGTAGCAGAAAGATGAACTCTGGTAGCTTATCTGACTCCTTCTGGCTCTAAAGGTTTTTTGTTTTTTGTTTTTTGTTTGACTCTATGAACTGTTTTCAGTTCCGTAAGATAAGCCAGATCAAGAAATAGGAGCAGCTGGGATTCTAGGAATAATGCATGTTGTTGCAGACTGAAATAACATCTTGAAAGTCTTGTCAGTTTCTCTCAGGCAGTACCAAACAAAATCAAGGTCATATTCTTCTTCTACTTTCCTCTTTTCCAGGATAGAGTTAATTGCTTTCCTTCCTAGAGTTCCCTCTACATCCTTTCACTATAATTAACAGAATAACAGAGTTGGAAAGGACCTTTGAGGTCTTCTAGTCCAGGGGTCTCCTACCTTGGCCACTTTAAGGCTTGTGGACTTCAACTCCCAGAATCCCTCAGCCAGCAATGCTGGCTGAGGAATTCTGGGAGTTGAAGTCCACAAGCCTTAAAGTGGCCAAGGTTGGAGACCCCTGTTCTAGTCTAACTCCCTTGCTCGAGCAGGACACCCTATAACAGTGATGGCAAACCTTTTTGGCACTAAGTGCCCAAACCGGAATGCATGTGTACGTGCATCCAAAAACACCCCCCCCCAAAAAAAAACAGCCTGAAAATGGCCCAAAAAACAGCCTGAAAATGCCCCCAAAAAATTGAAAACAGCCTGAAAAATGGCTGAAAAATGGCCTGAAAATGGCCCCAAAACAGCCTGAAAACGGCCTGGAAAATGGCCTGAAAATGGCCCAAAAACAGCCTGGAAAATGGCTGGAAAATAGCCTGAAAATGACCCCAAAACAGCCTGAAAACAGACTGGAAAATGGCTGGAAAATGGCCTGAAAATGACCCCAAAACAACCTGAAAACGGCCTGGAAAATGGCCTGAAAATTGCCCCAAAACAGCCTGGAAACAGCCTGGAAAATGGCTGGAAAATAGCCTGAAAATGACCCCAAAATAGCCTGAAAATGGGCTGGAAAATGGCTGGAAAATGGCCTGAAAATGACCCAAAAACAGCCTGAAAACGGCCTGGAAAATGGCTGGGAAATGGCCTGAAAATGGCCCCAAAACAGCCTGGAAATGGACTGGAAAATGGCTGGAAAATGGCCTGAAAATGACCCCAAAACAGCCTGGAAACAGCCTGGAAAATGGCTGGAAAATGGCCTGAAAATGACCCCAAAACAGCCTGAAAACAGCCTGGAAAATGACTGAAAAAATATCATATAAAAATGAAAATGACTAGGAAAAAAAATGACTGAAAAAATAACCTGACCCAAAAATGGCCCCCAAAACAGCTTGAAAATGGCCTGGAAAATGACCCAAAAAACAGCCTGAAAATAGCCCCAAAATGGGCTGTTTTTTGGGCATTTTTTCAGTTTTTCGGGCCATTTTCAGGCTATTTTCCAGCCATTTTCCAGCTGTTTTCTGGTGCTTGGGTGCCCGCAAAGACCAGCTGGCCGAAAATGAGAAGAGCAGGTGCTGACGATGCGCGTGCCCACAGAGAGGGCTCTGGGTGACACCTCTGGCACACATGCCATAGGTTCCCCATCACGGTCAGACAAATGGTTGCTCATTCTCTTCTTGAAAACCTTGTGATGGAGCACTCACAACTTCTGGTGGGAAGCCGTTCCACTGGTGAATTGTTCTAACTGTCAAGAAATTCTCTTTAGTTCTAGGTTGCTTCTCTCCTTGATTAGTTTCCACCCGTTGCTTCTTGTTCTACCCTCAGGTGCTTTGGAGAATAGCTTGACTCCCTCTTCTTTGTGGCAGCCCCTGAGATATTGGAAGACTGCCATCATGTCTCCCCTAGTCCTTCTTTTCATTCAACTAGACATACCCAATTCCTGCAACCGTTTTTCATATGTTTTAGCCTCCAGTCCCCTAATCATCTTGGTTGCTCTTCTGTGCATTCATTTTAGTATCTGAATGTCTTTTTACATCATGGTATATCTCCAAGTACCTGAGGGTGACCACTTTCTGGTTTTGTTCCTAACAGTCATCCTTTGATCCATCAAGAAGGTGAGTCACTTCACTGATAATACGGACATTTGTAGCTGTCAGAATAACAAAGTTGGAAGAGACCTTGGAGGTCTTCTAATCCAACCCCTGCTCAAGAAGACCCTATACCATTCTAGACACGTGGCTGTCCAGTTTCTTCTTAAAAGCCTTCAGCGATGGAGCACGCACAAATTCTGGAGGCAGGTCTTTACATTCTTTCTAGAGTCTCATCTTTTTTATGTATATCGTGGAGACCAAACCCGTATGCAATAATTCAATAATTAATCAACAATAATTCAAACACTCATTCTGAAGTCTTCTTCACAAGTCCACAACCAAGGCAATACATCTGCAGCTGAACTTGTTATCATTGTTGTTTCACTAATATATTCTGTTCTTGGTTCAACAACCTACAGACACTTTCCTGGACAGGGGAAAAAAAAATGGAAACAATGCAATTTCCAGTCAAATTATACCGCATATTATATTTATGGAGAGCCATAAAAATGTCCTTCACAATAGTTGCTGATTGCTTCTAGCATTTCCATTACATTTCCTTCCTTGGAGTCATCAATTTGCATCAGTCCATGAAGGCAAATCAAGCATTTTATTTCCACATATGTGGTTTTCGATCATTTCCTTCTCCCCTGTTCACAGAAACTTGCAAATGTACTTCCTGCGTTCCCATAAATGCGAATATCAACTTGTGTTTAAAAGAAGAAAAATGAAAAATGGGAAAGGTACAAATCGGGGACCAAATAAAATAGGAAATGTTTTCATGTCTTAAGCCTTAGGAACTATTTCTGCCGTTCCTTCTGTTGACCAAAAATACAAGTTGACCTCAACTTATGATCACAATTGAGCCCAAACTGTCTGTTGCTAAGCAAAATCATTGCTGAGTGAGCTTTGCTCCATTTTATGACCTTTCTTGTCACAGTTGTTAAGTGAATCACTGCAGTTGTTGAGGTAGTAACATGGTTGTTAAGTGAACCTGAATTTCCATTGACTTTGTTTGTTAGAAGGTCCCCAATGATCCTGAAATACTTCAATCATCATTAATATGAGTCAGTTGCCAAATCTCTGAATTTTGATCACATGACTGTAGAGATGCTACAATGGTCATAAGTGTCAGAAATGGTTATAAGTCACTTTTTTTCAGTGCTGTTATAACTTTGAATGGTCACTAAATGAAGTGTTGTAAGTCAAAGACTACCTGTAAAGATTTACTGTAGCTGGATATGAGTTAAGGGAACTGAGAACCGAGCTAGACTAGATGTCCTCTTATAAGTGAGTACTCTACCCGTTGTGTGAACTTCATTGTTAATTTTTCATTATTCTCACGGCTAAAGTACACTTTTCCAAAGAATGAACAGGTTGATTGAGCTACGTATGCCACTGCTGGGCGGTTTTGTGTAGTGGTGGGTTGCCCCCGGTTCGGACCGGTTCTATAGAACCAGTGGTAGAATAGAATAGAATAGAATAGAATTTTTTATTGGCCAAGTGTGATTGGACACACAAGGAATTTGTCTTGGTGCATATGCTCTCAGTGTACATAAAAGAAAAGATACGTTCATCAAGGTACAACATTTACAACACAATTGATGGTCAGTATATCAATATAAATCATAAGGATTGCCAGCAACAAGTTATAGTCATACTTCCACTCACATAAGTGGAAAAAGATTGGTGATAGTAAAACCAGCAGCAGGCTCCGCTCACTGACCCGAATGTCATGAAAAGTGTGCATGCACACTGGCGGGCACAATGCGCATGTGGGCACAATGCAAACCAGTAGTAAAGGTAAGTAGAACCCACCCCTGGTCTTGTGTGAAATAATGTTCCTTTGCTATAAGGACCAACATTATTTGTGTCAAAAGACCAGGTGCACAGGTGAAGTTTCAATTAAACGACTTCATTGCCAAAAGCCTGTGCACAGGAATCTTCTCAACTAACAGTCAGCAGCTGATAAGAGTTAGATAAGAGTCAATAGCACTCAAGGAGGGTTGGTCTTCATTCTCTTATGACTATATAGGGATTCTAGACTGAACATCTTTTTCACCCAACCTCCAGGTTCTACTACTCCTTCTCCCACAATGGCAATCTTTTCTGGACTGGGAGGTCCTGCTAATGGTCGCTCACAGCCTTCTCCATGAAGCTGTCCTTGAAGACCCCTTGGAAACTTAATACAATAGAATAGAATTAATAGAATAGAATAGAATAGAATAGAATAGAATAGAATAGAATAGAATAGAATAGAATAGAATAGTGGAATGAAATGGAATGGAATGGAATGGAATGGAATGGAATAGAATAGAATAGAATAATGGAATGGAATGGAATGGAATGGAATGGAATAGAATAGAATAGAATAGAATAGAATAGAATAGAATAGAATAGAATAGAATAGAATAGAATAGAATAGAATAGAATAGTGGAATGAAATGGAATGGAATGGAATGGAATGGAATGGAATGGAATGGAATAGAATAGAATAGAATAATGGAATGGAATGGAATGGAATGGAATGGAATGGAATGGAATAGAATAGAATAGAATAGAATAGAATAGAATAGAATAGAATAGAATAGAATAGAATAGAATAGAATAATGGAATGGAATGGAATGGAATGGAATGGAATGGAATGGAATAGAATAGAATAGAATAGAATAGAATAGAATAGAATAGAATAGAATAGAATAGAATAATGGAATGGAATGGAATGGAATGGAATGGAATGGAATGGAATAGAATAGAATAGAATAATGGAATGGAATGGAATGGAATGGAATGGAATAGAATAGAATAGAATAGAATAGAATAGAATAGAATAGAATAGAATAGAATAATGGAATGGAATGGAATGGAATGGAATAGAATAGAATAGAATAGAATAGAATAGAATAGAATAGAATAGAATAGAATAGAATAGAATAGAATAGAATAGAATAATGGAATGGAATGGAATGGAATGGAATAGAATAGAATAGAATAGAATAGAATAGAATAGAATAGAATAGAATAGAATAGAATAATGGAATGGAATGGAATGGAATAGAATAGAATAGAATAGAATAGAATAGAATAGAATAGAATAGAATAGAATAATGGAATGGAATGGAATGGAATGGAATAGAATAGAATAATGGAATGGAATGGAATGGAATGGAATAGAATAGAATAGAATAGAATAGAATAGAATAGAATAGAATAGAATAGAATAGAATAGAGTAATGGAATGGAATGGAATGGAATGGAATGGAATAGAATAGAATAGAATAGAATAGAATAGAATAGAATTAATGGAATAGAATAGAATAGAATGGAATGGAATGGAATGGAATGGAATGGAATAGAATAGAATAATGGAAATGGAATGGAATGGAATAGAATAGAATAGAATAGAATAGAATAGAATAGAATAATGGAATGGAATAGAATAGAATAGAATAGAATAGAATAGAATAGAATAGAATAGAATACATGGAATAGAATAGAATAGAATAGAATAGAATAGAATAGAATAGAATAGAATAGAATAGAATAGAATAGAATAGAATAATGGAATGGAATGGAATGGAATAGAATAGAATAGAATAGAATAGAATAGAATAGAATAGAATAGAATAGAATAGAATAGAATAGAATAGAGTAATGGAATGGAATGGAATGGAATAGAATAGAATAGAATAGAATAGAATAACAGAGTTGGAAGGGACCTTGGAGGTCTTCTAATCCAACCCCCTGCTCAGGCAGGAAACCCTACAGCACTTCAGAAAAATGGTTATCCAATCTCTTCTTAAAAACTTCCAGTGTTGGAGCATTCACATCATCTGGAGGCAAGTTGTTCCACAGATTAATTGTTGTCACTGTCCGTTTGAAAACAAATTATCAATGGGAAACAACTTGCCTCCAGAAGTTGTGAATGCTTCATCACCGGAAGTTCTCAAGAAGAGATTGGACAGCCATTTTTTTGGAATGATATTGGGTCTCCTGCCTGAGCAGGGGGGTGGACTAGAAGACCTCCAAAGCCTTTTCCAACTCTGTCCTGTATTCTGCAAGAAATTTGAATGAGCAAACCTGCTGGGAAGAGAGACGAAAATCAACTTTTTTTCTTTCCTTTTTAAAAAAATTTCAGAAGTTCTTTTAAAAAATGAATATGCATTTTATAATCTCATGGTTTTTTTGGCGTTTTTGGGGTGTTCATTTCCAGCAAAAAAAAAAAAAAGCCCATTAAAATGAATGAATCCACATAACAAGCACATCATTTGCTTAAGTCTATGATGTTCACTTAATAACCACTATTAAAAAAAAGACAGAAAGTTACTTCTGGTCATGAGAGTACCTCGACATACAACTCTAACAAGTTACGACAGGTTTCCAGTTCCGACTGCAGTCATAAATCGAGGACAACCTGTATTAAGGACCTTAGATATCCTTTTTAAAAAAGACACATTTTTAACCAACTTGGGTAATTGAAAACCTGAAAACACTGTTTTAGAAGAAACTTATATCCCCACAAATGAGGATTTCTCTAATTTAAAAGACGAATAAGTGAAATTTATTGCAGTAGTAATTCAATATCTGCTTGATGGCAGTAACTCTGATTAATGTATGTTCAAAATTTGTTGTGGGAGAAGCAATAACCAATTTAGAAGAATATATTCTGGAATGAACAGTGAGACGTTCTAATAGTCAGCTTGTATTCATCGTTTATTATAATCTCACCCAAAGACCACCCACATGTTTTACACAAAAGTTGTGTTCACCTTTTTAGCTTAAAGGTCGATGCGATGATTATGCTTGGTAGTTTTAATTACGTTTGGTAGATTTTGCTTGGTTACAAGATTTCTGTAAAAGAATTTGGGAGAACATTGAAATAAGTTTATTCATTGGAAACAAACTTGATCGAGACATGTTGATTTTTGTATCCCTCACAAATGGGAATAGCTTTTCTTTCCCTCCCCCTGATGTCTCAGAAAACTTGTTTCATAATGGATTGGATTTTAATTTCCTGATTTTTTAAAATAAATCACATGGATAGCTGTAAAGGTAAAAGGTTCAACTCGCACATATGTGCTAGTCGTTCCCGACTCTAGGGGGCGGTGCTCATCTCCGTTTCAAAGCTGAAGAGCCAGCGCTGTCCGAAGACGTCTCCATGGTCATGTGGTCAGCATGACTAAATGCCAAAGGTGCACGGAACGCTGTTACCTTCCCACCAAAGGTGGTCCCTGCATTTTTTTACATGCTTTCGAACTGTTAGGTTGGCAGAAGCTGGGACGAGTAATGGGAGCTCACCCCATGATGCGGCACTAGGGATTCGAACCGCTGAACTGCCGACCTTTCGATCAACAAGCTCAGTGACTTAGCCACTGAGCCACCGTGTCCCTTAGAGCTGTAGCATCAATTATATTTCAATAGCCGATTGTATTCCAGTATAAGTTGCTTTCATGAAACTTAAGTCTTTAACTTCAAGGGGATATAGGTGTGTTTCACAGGTGAGATTCACATACTGTAGCAACCGGTTCATCCAGCACTGGAAATGTGAGCACGCACAACATCAAACTACATGGCAATTCTCTTGTGCATGCCATCCACACATGCGTGTGACATTGAACGACATGGCAATTCGCTCACACGTGCCATCTGCAGATGCGTGAAGTGTCGAAAACACAGCAATACAGGATGGGATTGTACCCGGGCAGGTGGGCACCCGCAGGTTGCCCCTCCAGGTTCGTCCAAACCGGCCTAAATCGGCTGATTACCACTTCTGGTGTGTTTCCTTCACTGGAAAGCAGAATCACTTTTTTAAAAAAAAAATACAATTTGACATTCTGCCAATTTAGAATTTTTATGGGAGGTTTTCAGAGTAGGTAGTCAGGAAGTTCTTTATTCTTCGTGGAAAAAGGAGAAATAAAAATTGCTTTAATGCTTTAATGCTTCATCTTTATGCTCTTAATTCAGAACATGTAAGAGCACCAGCATGCCTACGGTTCCTGTCCTAATGTTCCCTTTGATTGTATCCAATTTGTATGGTTATTTCATGCTTATACTTACATATACTGTTGTGTTTGACAAATAAAAATAAATAAAAAATAAATAAAAAATGTGCCTCGCTGAATTAAATAAAACTTTGACACCCCTTGCATTTTTTGGCTCCTAGGATGAAACAATAGAAGCGTCATCATCATTATTATTAGTTGATTTATATTGATTTATATCCAGCCTTTATTATTTTCAAAAACAACTCAAGATGGTGAACATATCCAGCATACCTTCCTCTCCTATTTTTCCCAACAACAACCCTGGGAGCTGAGGTGAGTTGAAAGAGAGTGATTGGTCCAAGGTAACCCAGCTAAGCTTTCTGTCCGAAGTAGAACTTGAACTCACCATCTCCTGGTTATTGGGCCAAAGTTACCCAGCTTGCTTTCATGGCTAAGGCAAGACTAGAACTCATGATCTCCTGGTGATTCACCCAAAGTCACCCAGCTTGCTTTCATTGCTAAGGTGGGATTAGAACTCACAGTCTCCTGGTGATTGGCTCAAATTCACCCAGATGGGTTTCATCCCTAAGGCGGGACTAGAACTCATGGTTTCTGGTTTTCTAGCCTGGAGCCTTAACCTCTAGACCAAACTGGCTCTCATTAAAAAGTATTCTCAATATAATGTATGTATTAAGGGTGTCCCACTGTAGCTTCTTTAGATTTGGTAGAAACAGATATGTAGATAGGGTTTGGGGAAGGGAAATACTAAAGTGTTAGTGCAATATTGAATCATATGTTCAATCACATGAAGTGTTAATACCACTTTATAATGCCTTGGTAAGGCCACACTTGGAATCCTGCATTCAGTTTTGGTCGCCACAATGTAAAAAAGATGTTGAGACTCTAGAAAGAGTGCAGAGAAGAGCAACAAAGAGGATTAGGGGACTGGAGGCTCAAACATACGAAGAACAATTGCAGGAACTGGGTAGGTCTAGTTTGATGAAAAGAAGGACTTGGGGAGACAGGATAGCAGTCTTCCAATATCTCAGGGGCTGCCACAAAGAAGAGGGAGTCAAGCTATTTTCCAAAGCACCTGAAGGCAGGACAAGAAGCAATGGATGGAAACTAATCAAGGAGAGAAGCAACTTGGAATTAAGGAGAAATTTCCTGACAGTGAGAAACATTAATTAGTGGAACGATTTGCTTACAGAATTGTGGGTGTTCCATCACTAGAGGTTTTTCAGCAAGACACTGGACAGCCATTTGTCTGAAATGGTACAGGGTCTCCTGCTTAAGCAGGGGGTTGGGCTAGAAGACCTCCAAGGTCCCTTCCAACTTTAGAACAGAACAGAAGAGAATAGAATTTTTTATTGGCCAAGTGTGATTGGGCACACAAGGAATTTGTCTTGATGCATAGGCTCTCACTGTACATAAAAGAAAAGATAAGTTCATGAAGAATCATAAGGTACAACACTTAATGATAGTCATAGGGTACAAATAAGCAATCAGGAAACACTATCAGTGCTTAGAAAGGAGTGGACTTTGTGGAGTGTGATGGTGGTGGAGGAGGAGGAAGAAGAAGAGGAGGAGGTCTGTGGGGTCTTTGGTGCTCTCTGAGCTTGGTGGTTTTCTTGCAGATGTTTCTTTACCCAACTAGAATAGAATAGAATTTTTTATTGGCCAAGTGTGATTGGACACACAAGGAATTTGTCTTGGTGCATATGCTCTCAGTGTACATAAAAGAAAAGATACGTTCATCAAGAATCATAAGGTACAACACTTAATGATAGTCATACAGTAGGCAAAAAGCAATCAGGAAACAATCAATATCAATATAACTTGTAAGGATATAAGCAACAAAGTTACAGTCATACTGTAAGTGGGAGGAGATGGGTGATGGGAACGATGAGAAGATTAATAGTTGTTGTGTCTTGTCCGCTCTCATCGCAGCCGGGGTCTGCTTATCTGCTCCCGAACACGGAGGAATGTATGCCTCCCGGCCCCAGTCCTGGCTCCATGCCCAGACAAGCTGCAGAGGAGGGGGCACCTCCCAGTCCCAGCCCTGGCTCCATGCCCAAGCAGGCTGCAGAGGAGGGAGCATCCCCCAGCCCCAGCCCTGGCTCCATGCCCAGGCAAACGGAGCAGCTAGACCCCTCCCCCTCCTCCACAGCATGTGAGCCTGAGGAAAGTTTACTTCCAACAGCTGATTGGAGTGACCCTCGCATCAGAAGATTGGATAGGCGGAGGCAACAGAAGGAAGGGAGGGGCAGGCCTTAATGAGTGCTGAGTCATGGAGCCACACCCCATGGCCTATATAAAGGATCTGCTTTCTGGCAGTCTCTGAGTCAGGCAAAGTAGAACTTATCTTGCTGAAGTCACTTTCTGGTCTCCTGCCTGCTCTGAGGACTTTGCTAGGACTTTGGGCAGAGCTGCAGAGGCGAGCCTGATTTGGATTTCCCTGACCCGGCCGTCAGCGGAGGAGTGGGACACGACAATAGTAGTGCACTTAGTGAATAGTTTGACAGTGTTGAGGGAATTCCAACTTTAATATTCTGTTATTCTGATTCCCTACAAACACAAAGAGTCACCTTTAGGGGAGATGGGTGGCATAAAAACTTAACAAATAAAAATAAAAATAAATAAATAAATAGAACTCTCTTCAAGCTTTATAGTGGAAAGTCTCAACCCAGATCTAAGGAAGTTGTATATTGTAAATTTATACACTATAAAACAGGGGTGTCAAACTCACGGCCCGCAGGCTGGATGTATCACATACTGGCTCCGCCCCCGCTCGGTTTAGCAAAGGGGGGGGGAAGCCGCGATACATCACATGATGCCACAGTGATGATGCTGTTCTGACCTGGGCTTCACAAAATCACGCAGCAGACTCCTTGTCTCGACAAAAAAACCCTTTTTATTAAGCGAATGTGAATTCTTCTCATTCACATCCAGCAAAGTCCCAGCAAACAGTCTTTATGGGTGAATTTACAATCACAGACCTTATCGAGCTTGGAGAGCTGACAGGCTGATAGCTTCCAAACTAGCAATGCTGTATAAGAAAATACTTGGCAAGGAGTCTCTGAGAGTCACCGACAGATCTTCACACTTCTGAAATGAATTAAATGTCTCCTGCAAACTCCACTCCCCTTTCACTCTTCTTTAATCCCTATGGAAAGGGCCATTCACCAACCATCTGTAGCTTTACTCCTGAGTCGGCCCTTGTTCCTTAGCTGTTCCCTTCTCCTGGCAGCTTTTCTTTCTTTCTTTCTCTCTCTCTCTGTCTCTCCATTTCCTTCCTTCCTTCTCTCCCTTCTTTCTTTTCTTTCTCTTTCTTTCTTTTTTTTCTCTCTCTCCCTCCATTTTCTTCCTTCCTTCTCTCCCTTCTTTCCTTCTTTCCTTGCTTTCTTTTCCTTCCTCCCTCCTCTTTCTCTTTCTTTCTTTCTTTCTTTCTTTCTTTCTTTCTTTCTTTCTTTCTTTCTTTCTTTCTTTCTTTTTCTTCCTTTCCTTTCCTTTCCTTTCCTTCCTTCCTTCCCTCTCTCTTTCATCTATCTATCTATCTATCTATCTATCTATCTATCTATCTATCTATCTATCTATCTATCTATCATCTGTTGAAGTGTTGTCTCGGTGTGTGGAGGCCGTACGGGTCTGGATGGGGAGAAACAGGCTCAAGCTCAACCCCTCCAAGACTGAGTGGCTGTGGATGCCGGCATCCCGGTACAGTCAGCTGCAACCGCGGCTGACTGTTGGAGGCGAATCATTGGCCCCAATGGAGAGGGTGCGCAATTTGGGGGTTCTCCTGGATGGACGGTTGTCCTTTGAAGATCATTTGGCGACCGTCTCCAGGAGAGCTTTTTTACCAGGTTCACCTGGTCCGCCAGTTGCGCCCCTTTCTAGACCGGGATGCCTTATGCACAGTCACTCATGCCCTCGTCACTTCTCGCCTGGACTACTGTAACGCTCTCTACATGGGGCTCCCCTTGAGGTGCACCCGGAGACTTCAGTTAGTTCAGAATAGAGCCGCGCGGGTGATAGAGGGAGCCACTTGTGGCTCCCATATAACACCGATCCTGCGCAGGCTGCACTGGCTACCTGTGGTTTTCCGAGTGCACTTCAAGGTGTTGGTTACCACCTTTAAAGCGCTCCATGGCATAGGACCGGGATATCTTCGGGACCGCCTTCTGTTACCACATGTCTCCCACCGACCGGTACGCTCTCATAGAGAGGGCCTCCTCAGGGTGCCGTCAGCCAGACAATGCAGGCTGGCGACCCCCAGGGGGAGAGCCTTCTCTGTGGGGGCACCTACCCTCTGGAATGAGCTTCCTCCAGGACTTCGACAACTTCCAGACCTCCGGACTTTTCGCCGCGAGCTTAAAACATATCTATTCTTTCGAGCAGGACTGGCTTAATAGGGTTTTAAATATGGATTTTATTGGGGTTTATTTTATATTTTGTATTGTATTTTAAATTTAGGCTATTGGAATAAGTTTTTTATAATATTGTTTTTTTTTAATGTATTGTCTTTATTTTATCTGCCTGTTCACCGCCCTGAGTCCTCCGGGAGAAGGGCGGTATACAAATTAAATTATTATTATTATTATTATTATTATTATTATTATTATTATTATTATTATTATTATTATTATTATTATTATTATCTACTACATCGGGAACAGGCACCAGCTATTCTTCAGCCCCACTTATCTCCGACTCCGAAGATAGTTGATAACTTTCAGACAGCCCTGGCCCTCTCTCTGTCTCCAATGCAGAGCACTCATCAGAGCCTTCCCCAGACTCCAGGACTGGCTCATGTTCCTCCCCCATCTTCTCACTGTCTTAGTCTGCCACCAGCTTTGCTGGCCACTGGTGGACCACGACAGATGCGAGTTTGACATCCCTGCTAGAAAGCAATCAAGCCATTATCCAGGTAGACATATGTTCAATTACACTTCAGGTAGAGATATGCCACGAAATGCCAGGTATTGAGTTTAATAAAAATGGACAACTTACTTCCTAGTGATAAGAGATCCAGTTGTGCCAATTCCCAGCCCTCACAAATGCTTTGGAAAAAAGAGACTCTGAGTTAATTTAGCAAACATTTCACCCTAGACTAACTGCATTTTCACTCTCTTTAGTTACAGTCTCTATGGTAACTGCAAAAAAATAATAATAATCCTACGGTAATTATCCAGAATAGGATGAAGGTCTCAAGTTCAGCAATTTGTTTGGAAAAAAACCCAAACACACACACATCAAAGCGATGCATAAAACATGAACAGGTGTAACTTGTCTCTTAGTTTTGCAAAATAATTTTTGTTTGATTTCTTTTTTGGAGATGGAGTTCTGGTGTCAATGTCACCTACATGCTCTTACGTTAGAGGCACATTAGAGGCACATCAAACATTAGGCAATGAAACCGCTCTGCAGGTAATCCTCGGTTTATGACCATAATTAAGCCTGGAAATTATGATTGTAAGTCATGGCAGTCATAAAGCAGGTCATCACGTGACCAGACTTGATTTTACATCCTTCTTTGCAGCAGTCATAAAGCAAAGGCAATGGTTGCAAAGCAAACGAAACAGTCATTAAGCAAACCCATTTTTCACTATGAGGTGGGGGGAGGATTTTCCAGAAATGAAGTAAACACTGGTTTCTGGAAAAAAATATATGTTGTAAACCGTAGTCATATAACCCCAGAGTATTGCAAATGGCCATAAATTCAGATTGGTTGCTAAAATATAGTCACATGACCATGGGAAGAGGCGTCCTAACTTTGGAAGTGGGTCATAAATAGCTTTGGGAAGTGGGTAGACTGCCATTACTTCAAATAATCTCTAGACGACAGGTCATAAATGATTAAAAAGGTAAAGGTTCCCCTCGCACATATGTGCTAGTTGTTCCTGACTCTAGGGGGTGGTGCTCATCTCCGTTTCAAAGCAGATGAGCCAGCGCTGTCCGAAGACGTCTCTGTGGTCATGTGGCCGGCATGACTCAATGCCAACGGCACACAAAACTCTGTTACCTTCCCACCAAAGGTGGTCCCTATTTTTCTACTTGCATTTTTTACGTGCTTTCGAACTGCTAGGTTGGCAGAAGCTGGGACAAGTAACGGGAGCTCACCCCATTACGTGGCACTAGGGACTCGAACCGCTGAACTGCCGATCTTTCGATTGACAAGCTCAGCATCTTACCCACTAAGCCACCATGTCCCAGTGAAAGGTTACCTGTCATTAATTATTTGTTAAAGGATATTTGTGAATAATAGATTCAGAAGTTCCTTTTAAAAGCGCCTGCCATTATAGACATACTGTCTTGAAAAGATGTTTAAGAAGAGGAAACAAGTTTTAATGGGAGAGACTGTGAGTGATTTGTAAGCGGATTTAAAAATGTCAAGTTACAAGAATGATATGGGGAAAAAGACATTACACTGGATGTACAAATGAAACCAGCTGATGTCTTAATCATTAAAAGGAATTTAAAAAAAAATAACAAGCCAAAAGAACAATTCATGTTGTAGAATAATGACCATGTATTAGATGACCATTAATTAATGGTCATATATTAGATTTACAAATGCAAACTAATGGACATATATTTGATGACCATTAATTAATGGTCGTATATTAGATTTAGAAAAGAGATCCGTTAAACTTCTAGAAGGTTTTGTGAGAAGTGACAGAGCAAAAATGAAAATGAGTTCTAGACCAGTGATGGTGAACGTTTTCAGCACTGAGAACCCAAACCACAACACACGTGCATTTGCATCCAAAAACGGCCCAGAAAACAGCCTGAAAATGCCCCCCAAATTAGCCTGAAAATAGCTTGAAAAACAGCCTGAAAACGACCTGAAAAATGGCCTGGTTTTGGCTGTTCTTTGGTCTGTTTTCAAGCTGTTTTTGGGCCATTATGGGGCCATTTTCAGGCTGTTTTTCAAGCCATTTTCTGGGCTGTTTTCAGGATGTTTTCTAGTGCGCCGGCGCTCACGAAAACCAGCTGGCCGTAAAACAGAGGAGCAGCTGGTGATATCATGTGTGCCCACAGAGAGGGCTCTGCATCGGGGTGAAATGCTCCCAGTTCTGACTGGATCTCGTGATCCGATAGCGATCGTGATTGGTGGTTCAGCGGGTGTCATTACTTCCTGGTTTTAACCAGGAACTAATGTGTTTTTTACTTTCTGTGCATGCGCAGAAGGTTTTGTGTATGCGCAGAATGTGATGTGCACGCGCATGAGTGAAGCAAATGTGGCGTGTGCACTTCTGAGCCAGTAAGGAAGGTAAGTAGTTGATATGCCATAGGTTCGTCAACATGGTTCTAGACCATCATTTGACGGGCTCCAAGTTTACCATTGTTAAAAGTAGAAGGACTGAACATGAACTAGGTTTATTTGATTAAGGTTAAAACAGATAGATTGTTATTGCGGATAACTCTGAATGAATTTTTGCTGCCCATGACCAAATAACAAGGTTTTAAGAGTCTATTTATAGATAAGAGAGGAGATAGGAGACGAAGGGGTTGTTTGTTGTATTTTAAGAGAAGATAAGTTGTTAAAATTGTTTATATTTGTGAAATTGCTTCATATATATTTCTTTTTTTTGTATTATATTCTTACTTTTTCTTTCTTTGCTATTTTTCCTCATTATGTCATTCTTTGTTTCCCGCCCGTTTTATTTATTTATTTATTTCATTTATTCGTGTAGCTTATATCAGTTTTTATCCATTATAATTGTTTTAATTTTGTCAGTGTTTTAATCAAATTTGGCTGAACTTGGAAAAGAAAACCAACTAAGCAGGGGTACACGTAATTAGTATTTATTGTGTTTGTTTATTTATCCAGTTTGTATAGTCACCCACCTCACAAAACCTATAATTCTGGGTGACATACAGCAAAGAAAAACAACAACAACAAAAAATACTTAAAAGCAATCATCATTGTCCTTATTTTAAAAAGAACTGTAAAAACAAGGCTAAAATCAAGAAGTAACAGGTGATTTTAATTATTTAAAAATAATTATTAATGGAACCACAACACTTCTTATTTATTTATGAAACTCAGATGCCATCCATCTCATTGTCTCAAGAGACACTTGGCAGCTTACCAAAAAAAACATTTAAAGGCATTAAAAGCATTAAGAATAAGGTTAACAACAATTACTGTACTTTTCGGAATATAAGACGCACTCTCCCCCCTGCAAAAAAAGTGGATGAAAATTGCAGTGCATCTTATACACCAAATGTTGCTGAAGCCCCACCCACCCACCAGCCCTCACCCATTGGCCATTTTCAGCCTCTGTGCATCACATTTTCAGTCTCCATTTTAGACCTCTTCCAGGCTGTGGGGATCACCACAGCACATCGTCGCCAATTGCCACCTCCGCACGTCATGTTTATAGCCTCCACATGCCCCATTTTTGGCCTCTGTGCATTGCATTTTCAGCTGGTTCCAGGCGGCAGAGATCAGCGGTGGTAGCGGCAATCCCTGCCGCCTGGAATGTGACACGTAGAGGCCAAAAATGCAACACGCGGAGGCCGAAAATGTGATGCGTGGAGGCAGCGATGGGCTGTGGCGATCTCCACAGCCTGGAACAGCTGATTGGGGGTATTACGGGAGGCCGATCAACCGCCAATCAGCTGCTCGTGCTGAATTATGCTGCGATAATGTTCTGAAGTTCAGAAGGCTGTTTGCTGCAAGAAAACTAGCCAGACGAATAACAATGGATGCTGGTAGCCAGAATTTTTTTTTCTTGTTTTCCTCCCCAAAATCTAATGTGTGTCTTATACTCAGGAGCATCTTATACTCCGAGAAATATGGTAAATAAACAAAAAACTGTTAAAAGCAGCCATTTAAGTGGATTTATCACAGAAAAATGCAACGGCTATCAATTTTGTAACTGGATGTGTCCATGAAACCGTCAAGAGCAAAGGTTGATTGGAGAGGGAGATGGTTATATTTTTTTTTAAAAAATAAATAAATCTCTCAAACTCATTTAAAAATATTCGGAACGTATGTTGAAAAGAAATACTTTGATAAGCAAGCTGAATTATTATGAGCCTTGTGGAGCAAAAAATAAAATAAAATAAAATAAACGGAGAGACAATGGAGAGTTGGATTGCCTTATTAAGCAACTACTGTATTCATTATTAAATTGGGACCACTTTTCAAATTCTGAAGAAGCTCTGCAACAGCGTTTTTTTAAGCAATTAAGAGCCAGATGATTGTTGTCAAGAAGTATTTAAAAATGTGCGTGCTGAACAAAGTTAGCTGGCAGCCCCATCAATCTGAAAACGCGGAACATCTGAAAAACAATATGCTGCAAGTTTATTTATCGCGCAGATGCTTAACAACTTTCTCATTCTAAAGGGGAGGAAAAAGTCATTTGGAGATCAAAGCCGCCTCTTCTTCATCTACCCTGTGCTAATTGACATTTTCTGCGTGCATTCAAAATATATGGGGGAGCCGCTTTGAATCGCCTCAAATGCCAAAAAAGCCAGGAGCATCGCTGGGTGTATCCTTTAAACAATTTGTTTTCATTGCAGCGATAGCACTGGACTGTAACTATCTGTTCGTTCTTTAAAATGTGCAAAGCAGTGCATATGGTTATGTAGTTAAATGAATCATGTAGCCTTGAGCAGGAGGTAATATTTTGAAGGAAAATGAAGATTTTAAAATGCCAGGAAGGGAAATCTCCTGGGTAGCATGAAGCTGCTGCATCTGAAAGATATGGTGGAGATACTAAGATTTTTTTTTTAAAGAAATCATTGGAAGAAAAATCTGGCCCAGTTCCAAGCTGGGAGAAAGATGCCGTTAAAATGGAGGAAGGCCACACGCAGAGAAGGTCTCTGTTTATTAGGAGGCCAGAAACTTTAGTGATAGCAGCATGTTTCTGGGGTGGCTGACCCGTTGGCTGGGTGAGTGGATGGATTTTTATAGGTTCTGGGGTTTTGTGATTGAGATGCTCCAGGGGGTTGTGCAATGTAGTGAGCCTTGTGTCTTTTACTATTTCAATAGTGGTGGATTAATCCTATTATGTCCTAAAGGCAGGGGTGAAATGCTACCGATTCGCACCGATTCAGACAAACCGGTAGCAGTGGTGGTGTGTGGTTTGGTGAACCGTTAGCGGCAGCAGCGCAAAGCTCCGCCCACCCACCCGGATGTCATTATTTCCTGGTTTTAACCAGGAACTAACCTGTTTTTGACCCTCTGCGCAAACTGGTCCAAACTGGGGGCATTTCACCCCTGCTTACAACCATACATTTACGGACCGCTCGAAGTTACAACGGCACTGAAAAAAGAACCCTTTTTCACACTTACGACTGTTGCAGCCTCCCCAGGGTCACGTGATCAGCCCCTTGGCAATTGGTTCATATTTATGACAGTCGCAGTATTCAGGGGTCATGTGATCGATCCCCTTTCGGGACCTTCTGACAAGCAAAGTCATTGGGGAAGCCAGATTTGCTTAACAACCCTGCTACTAACTTAACAACTGCAGTGATTCACTTAACACCCGTGGCAAGAAAAGTCACAAAATGGGGCAACAACTGTCTTGCTTAGCAACGGATCTTCTGGGCTCAGCTGTGATCATAAGTCAAGGACTACTGTAATTCTACAGTGTGGTTTTAGCCAGCAGTGTGCAGCCGCTGCTAAAAAAGCCAACACAGTTCTGGGCTGCATAAACAGAGGGATAGAATCAAGATCACGTGAAGTGCTAGTGCCACTTTATAATGCCTTGGTAAGGCCACACTTGGAATATTGCATCCAGTTTTGGTCACCACGACGCAAAAAAGATGTTGAGACTCTAGAAAGAGTGCAGAGATGAGCAACAAAGATGATTAGGGGACTGGAGGCTAGAACATATGAAGAACGGTTGCAGGAACTGGGTATGTCTAGTTTAATGAAAAGAAGGACTAGGGGAGACATGATAGCAGTCTTCCAATATCTCAGGGGTTGCCACAGAGAAGAGGGAGTCAAGCTATTCTCCAAAGCACCTGAGGATAGAACAAAAAGCAATTGGTGGAAACTGATCAAGGAAAGAAGCAACTTAGAACTAGGGAGAAATTTCCTGACAGTTAGAACAATTAATAAGTGGAACGACTTGCCTGCAGAAGTTGTGAATGCTCCAACACTGGAAATTTTTAAGAAAATGTTGGATAACCATCTGTCTGAGATGGTGTAGGGTTTCCTGCCTGGGCAGGGGGTTGGACTAGAAGGCCTCCAAGGTCCCTTCCAACTCTGTTGTTGTTGTTATTATTATTATTATTATTATAACCTAGCATCGGGTTTTGCACTTTGAGAATAATCCCAGCCTGTGGGAATGAACAGGGTGAAAATGATGATAGATATTTCATTGGGATCCTGTTTGACTCTTCAGCTAGGTCTAAAAAGCCTGGTTGTCATTTCCTCTCCAAACCTATGTTGACCTGTCTCCTTTGCAATTGGCAACGGCACATGAAAAATAAGAAATCTGTTCTCCAAATGAGACTGAATTGCAGTTTCTAAACAGGGAGTTTGACCACTAAGTTCAAAATACTCCAAAGTCTGCAAAATTCTCCACCCAGAGATCCGCACCCACTATCTTCTGGTCCTTGTTTACTACCACAGTGTCCGGCTGATTGGTCAGTACCTGCCTGCCTGTCTAGATCTGGAAGTCCTGTAGGATCTTAGCGTTCTTTAATTCTCCACAACTTTCTGAGGGATCTCCCATCTGGGCTCAGGAGGGTCAAACCCATATTTGGTGCAGATGTTCCTGTACACAATGCCAGCTAGTTGGTTGTTCCATTCAGTGTATGATGTTTCTGCATGAATCATATACCTCACTGCTATGTTAAAGCAACCGCAGATGCAGGAACTAATAGTGTGACTCTGGATTAGTTGGGTCTTCTAATTGGACTAGAAGATATCCAAGGTATTGTATTGTATTGTATTGTATTGTATTGTATTGTATTGTATTGTATTGTATTGTATTGTATTGTATTGTATTGTATTGTATTGTATTGTATTGTATTGTATTGTATTGTATTGTATTGTATTGTATTGTATTGTATTGTATTGTATTGTGTTCTGTTCTGTTCTATTCTATTCTATTATTATTATTTAATTATTTTCTATATTCTCTCCTCTCCTCTCCTCTCCTCTCCTCTCCTCTCCTCTCCTCTCCTCTCCTCTCCCATTCCACTGCATTCTAATTAATTATTTTCTATATTCTCTTCTCTTCTCTTCTATTTTCTATTCCATATTCCATTCCATTCTATATTCTACTCTCCTCCTCTCCTCTCCCCTCCCCTCCTCCCCTCCCCATCCCTCCCACTCCACTCCACTCCATTCCATTCTATATTCTACTCTCCTCCTCTCCTCTCCCCTCCTCCCCTCCCCATCCCTCCCACTCCACTCCACTCCATTCCATTCTATATTCTACCTCCTCCTCTCCTCCTCTCCTCTCCCTTCCCGCCTCCCTCCCCATCCTCCCATTCCACTCCATTCCATTCCATTCTATATTCTACTCTACTCCTCTACTCTCCTCTCCTCTCCCTTCCCGCCTCCCTCCCACTCCACTCCACTCCATTCCATTCTATATTCTACTCCCTCCTCTCTCTCCTCTCCTCCTCTCCTTTCCCTTCCTCCTTCTCTCCCTCCCCATCCCACTTCTCCCTCCCACTCCACTCCACTCCACTCCATTCCATTCCATTCCATTCTATATTCTACTCTCCTCCTCTCTCTCCTCCTCTCCTTCCCGCCTCCCTCCCCATCCCTCCCACTCCACTCCATTCCATTCCATTCTATATTCTATTCCCTCCTCTCCTCTCCCTCCCTCCTCCCTTCCTTCCCATCCCTCCCACTCCGCTCTATTCCATTCCATTCCATTCCATTCTATATTCTACTCTCCTCCTCTCCTAACCCCTCCTCCCTCCTCCCTTCCCTTCCTCCTTCCCTCCTCCTCCCACTTCACTCCACTCCACCCACTCCATTCCATTCTATATTCTACTCCCTCCTCTCCTCTCCCTCCCTCCTCCCTCCCCATCCTCCACTCCTCCACTCCACTCCATTCCATTCCATTCCATTCTATATTCTACTCTCCTCCTCTCCTCCCTCCTCTCCTCTCCTCCTCCTCCCCTCCTTCCCTCCCTCCTCCCTCCTCCCACTTCACTCCACTTCACCCACTCCACTCCACTCCATTCCATTCTATATTCTACTCTACTCTACTCTACTCTACTCTACTCTCCCCTCCCCCCTCCCCCCACTTCCCCCTCCCTTCCCTCCCTCTCCACTCCAATCCACTCCACTCCATTCCATTCCATTCCATTCCATTCTGTTATTCTGAAATGTCTGTAAGAAAACAACCAAGCTCAGAGAGCATCAAGGATCCTTCATTTCAACCCTACAAATACTCTTTTTTATTGGAACTCAAGAATAGAGCTACATTGATTACCAGCAGGACATGAGGAAGAATTCTTACTTTTCTCCCTCCGATAATTTTCTATTACCCTCTTGAATTGCCTTTGAGATTTTGCATTCCTTTGGACTTTGGTGAAACAACTTTCCTGGGCATCAATCTTTGTTTCTGGATTTTCTTCTCTGTTTGTTCCTGATTATTATTATTATTATTATTGTAACTGGATTTGTGGAATTCTTCCTTCACGCTCTAGTTCTGATCACTGGAAAATGAGTGTTTCTTGTTTACAAGATTTCTTCATGGTTGACTCTCAGAAATTGCCAAATTTGTGTGGCTTTTAAGTACCTCTTCCTTTACGAAAAAATAATAATAATGCAAATTTATTCCACACCGTCTCTTCGTTGGTTTGCGAGTGATTTATCTCTTAGGCTGGCAAGACAAATTGGCATGCACTTTTAATAGAGTCTCCCCAAATTTATGCAGTTCTGATAAGCCAGTGTCCTTTGTACAGGCGTAGTTGCGCATAGCTTTTCCTAGCTAACATTTAAAACCCCGACCAGTTTTGTAGAAACGGCAGAAAGTTATTATTTTCCATCAAGGGAGTGCAAAATGAGTTAGTTCTTTTTAAATATATATATGTAAAAAATATATGTTCTCGTTCTTCGCTGCCTTTATAATTAAGCTCAAAACAATATCCCATATATCTACATGGCTTTTGTTTGTGATGATGACTAAGAGCAACAAAACTTTCGACCTTCCAAAATCTAAATGTATTTAGTTCTGCATTATAATCTACCGGTTTCTAAGTGACAAACACCAGCAATTTTTTTTTCTGGTGTCTAATGAAATATAATTAAAGGACAATAATCTTTTAGCTTGGTTGCATATCCCTTTCTGCATATATATTTGTAAGATAAAGTGGGCCACACTGAAAACACAAACCCAAATTTATAGGCGTATAATTCACAGGCCTAATACAGTTCCTGTTGTAACCGTGAATCAAACTCTGTTTACAGGATTATGGCATGCTGGGTAGTGCACAATTCAGTTTTGCATATGAAAAGTAAGCATATAAATGTACGTATTTATCCTTGTTAGGCTGTGAAATGTTCTCTTGCCAAAAGTGACAAAATACGTATTTCATACTTAATGGTGCCCATTCATTTTTCTCTCTAAGTCTCAGTGGGCTCCAAGCCCTAAGTCATATATCGGTTCTGAATCCCGAGGAAAAAAATAATAATTCCAATGCTTTGTAAATTAGGGAACGGTAATGGCAGAAAATTAATGCTTTGTGTAAAATACACAAAGCACAATTGCCATGGGGAAGGAATGGAGTGGTGGGTAGAACAATGGTAAAGCCCTCAAACCGAATAGAATAGGTAGCTACAACTATACTTACAGATCATATAGATCTGGCTGAGGAATTCTGAGAGTTGAAGTCTACAAGTCTTAAAGTTGCCAAGGTTGGAGAGCCCTGATATAGATAAATAGATCTACAGTATATCTATAGGGACACGGTGGCTCAGGGACTAGGACGTTGAGCTTGTTGATCGAAAGGTCGGCAGCTCAGCGGTTCGAATCCCTAGTGCTGCCGTGTAACGGGGTGAGCTCCCGTTACTTGTCCCAGCTTCTGCCAACCTAGCAGTTTTGAAAGCACGTAAAAATGCAAGTAGAAAAAATAGGGACCACCTTTGCTGGGAAGGTAACAGCATTCCGTGCGCCTTTGGCGTTGAGTCATGCCGGCCACATGACCACGGAGACGTCTTTGGACAGCGCTGGCTCTTCGGTTTTGAAACAGAGATGAGCACCGCCCCCTAGAGTCGGGAACGACTAGCACGTATGTACGAGGGGAACCTTTACATTTACCTTTACAGTATATCTAGATATATATATAAACCCTTGTTGGCAATCATAGAGGTCAGACATTTCTTGTAGTTGGCCACCAGGTTTGCACATATCTCAGGAGAGATTTTGT
This sequence comes from Ahaetulla prasina, assembly GCF_028640845.1. Classification (NCBI taxonomy): domain Eukaryota; kingdom Metazoa; phylum Chordata; class Lepidosauria; order Squamata; family Colubridae; genus Ahaetulla; species Ahaetulla prasina. The sequence goes on along the minus strand of NC_080546.1, from coordinate 7,744,453 downwards.
CCCACAGGTATGGTATACGTGGTACCTCACTTAATAGTAATAACCGCGAGAGGGATCTTGGAGTCCTAGTGGACAATCGCTTAAATTTGAGCCAGCCGTGCGCTGCAGCTGCCAAAAAAGCCAACACAGTTCTGGGCTGCATAAACAGAGGGATAGAATCAAGATCACATGAAGTGTTAATACCACTTTATAATGCCTTGGTAAGGCCACACTTGGAATACGGCATCCAGTTTTGGTCGCCACGACGCAAAAAAGATGTTGAGACTCTAGAAAAAGTGCAGAGAAGAGCAACAAAGATGATGAGGGGACTGGAGGCTAAAACACATGAAGAACGGTTACAGGAACTCGGTATGTCTAGTTTAATGAAAAGAAGAACTAGGGGAGACATGATAGCAGTCTTCCAATATCTCAGGGGTTGCCCCAAAGAAGAGGGAGTCAAACTATTCTCCAAAGCACCTGAGGGTAGAACAAGAAGCAATGGGTTGAAACTAAGCAAGGAGAGAAGCAACTTAGAACTAGGGAGAAATTTCCTGACAGTTAGAACAATTAATCAGTGGAACGACTTGCCTCCAGAAGTTGTGAATGCTCCAACACTGGAAGTTTTTAAGAAAATGTTGGATATCCATTTGTCTGAAGTGGTATAGGATTTCTTACCTAAGCAGGGGGTTGGACTAGAAGACCTCCAAGGTCCCTTCCAACTCTGTTATTATTATTATTATAATTCTATAATACTTCCAAAACTCGTCTCCAGCCATCTAAGAGTTAACCATGTCAGGCCATGTGCGGTTTTTATTTGTATTTATTTATTTATTTATTTATTTATTTATTGTTTAGCCAATGTCATCTAAGTGCTAGGCGATGGTAATTTATACAGTGAAAATTTCCCACGAGACAAAACTACTTTAATATCTTGCAAAGTCAACTGAAACGGTGAGAACGGATTGAAAAAAAAAATAGCAAGACCTCTTAAAATAAATCAAACCTCGGAGTTAAATGACTCCTAATCACATTGGTCTTATTTTCCACAACTCAACGAATTATAAGACCATCTGTCGGGTTGCTATTTTATCGGGGTCAAATTTATCAGCTGAGAAAATATTGTCGCAATGCTTACACCAAGATATCCCAATCCAACAAAAATAAAATAAAATAAAATAAAATAAAATAAAATAAAATAAAATAAAATAAAATAAAATAAAATAAAATAAAATAAAATAATAAAATAAAATAAAATAAAATAAAATAATAAAATAATAAAATAAAATAAAATAAAATAAAATAAAATAAAATAAAATAATAAAACGATCTGTGTCAAAACTATAACTGGTTTCAGGTTGTGTTTCTTCCAATTTATTGCTTGACCAATTAGGACATTAAATTTGTGTATTCGTGAAATACAATTAGGAATGGAAACTCCTGAAGTATTAGATTGCAAAATTATGCCAGATCAAAATTTGAATTGAATATAACAGAATAGAGTCGGAAGGGACTTTGGAGGTCTTCTAATCCAACACCTGCTCAAGCAGCTCATTTCAGGCTTCCAAGTGGCTGTCCGGCCTCTTCTTAAAAACCTCCAGTGTTCCCTCAACACTGTCAAAACTATATACTAAATCTGCACTACTATTAATCTTCTCATCGTTCCCATCACCAATCTCCTCCCACTTATGACTGAGTGACTGTAACTTTGTTGCTGGCAATCCTTACGATTTATATTGATATCGATTGTTTCCTGATTGCTTATTTGTACCCTAAGACTATCATTAAGTGTGGTACCTTAGAATTCTTGACGAATGTATCTTTTCTTTTTATGTACAGTGAGAGCATACGCACCAAGACAAATTCCTTGTGTGTCCAATCACACTTGGCCAATAAAAAATTCTATTCTATTCTATCCTATTCTATCCTATTCTATTCTAGTCTATTGCTATTGTTTCCTGATTGCTTATTTGTACCCTATGACTGTCATTAAGTGTTGTACCTTATGATTCTTGATGAACGTATCTTTTCTTTTATGTACACTGAGAGCGTATGCACCAAGACAAATTCCTTGTGTGTCCAATCACACTTGGCCAATAAAGAACTATTCTATTCTATTTTTTTTAATTTACATTTATATCCCGCCCTTCTCCGAAGACTCAGGGCGGCTTACAGTGTGTAAGGCAATAGTCTCATTCTATTTGTATATTTACAAAGTCAACTTATTGCCCCCCCAACAATCTGGTCCTCATTTTACCTACCTTATAAAGGATGGAAGGCTGAGTCAACCTTGGGCCTGGTGGGATTCGAGCCTGCAGTAATTGCAGGCTGCTGTGTTTTAATAACAGGCTATCTTACAGCCTGAGCCACCACGGCCCTATTCATATGTTTTGCTTCCAGCTCTCTAATCACTTTTGTTACTCTTTTTTGTACTCTTTCCAGAGTCTCAACACCTTTTTTTATAATTTGGTGTCCAAAACTTGGATGCAGTATTCTAACTGTGGTCTTTATAAAGCGATACTAATACTTCACATGATCTTGATACTATCCCTCTGTTAATGCAAGATGCATTGGCTTTTTTGGCGGTTGCCACACACTGCTGACTCATATTTAAATGATTGTCCGCTACGACTCCAAGATCCCACAGAAGGATGTAGGATGGATGTTGCAATAAAATTGTCACGCGGTGAACAACTTTACTCTTCTTACTTTCACAAAAGCATCTGAAGTCTTTTGAGGTACTCAGCAGGATATAAAAGAAGAGATATTCCTTGGGCTAAAGAGTATCTTTTTGACAATCCCTGATTAAAATGTAAATTTCAGATTTTTTTTAATTTAGGTTAGAGATATCCCCTGTGGTCATTTTCTTCTTTTAATGTACAAATGTAGATGTGTAGAGTTAGATCAAGCTGTGCATTAGTTTGTGATGTATTATGGATGGATGGATCTTCAACAAAGAACTTATCTTAAGTGAAGCATCAGAGGAGAACACCAAAGAAGGCAAGTTGCTTGGAGACTAAGACCTATGAACTGGATATGTTTAGCCTAAAGGCTGAGAGGAGACTTGATAGATGTCTTCAAGTACTGGAAGGGTTTTTGACAGAGAAGGAGGAGAAGGTTCATTTTGTATCGCTCCTGAGAATCAGACAAGAACCAATGAGTATCGTCCTTACTCTCAAGGCAGTGGTGGGATTCAGCCAGTTCGCACCACTTCGGAAGAACCAGTTGTTAACTTTCTGAGGAGTTTGGTGAACTGGTTGTTGGAAGAAATCATTAGGGCAGAGAACCGGTTGTTAAATTATTTGAATCCCATCACTGCCCCAAGGGCTATACATTATAATTTACGGAGAGAAAACCAAAACTCAAAAGAAGGAAGAATTTCCTGATGGTGTGAGTTACGTAGTAGTGGAACAGAGGATTTGTGGAGTCTTGAGGGTTATGTCACTGAAGGTGTTCAACTCAAGTTGGACAGCCATTTGTTTGGGACGATCCAAGCAGAGGTGGTATTCAGCTGCTTCAAACCAGTTTGCCCGAACCGGTAGCGGAAATCACGGGTGGGCCCTCCTACCTGTCCACCCACCCCGGCTCAATGCTATCCTATTTAGGCACATTTTTGAAGCCGGGAGCATGCACGGAAGTATTTATTTATTATTTAATTATTATTTATTATTTTTATTATTTACTATTTTATTTATTATTTATTTATTTGTCACAACAGTATATATAAGTATAAGCATGAAATAACTATATGAATTGGATTATGGTTTTTAGTTTTATGGATTATAATTATAATTTTATGGATTATAGCTTTATGGATTAACCATAATTGGATTATGGTTTTTAGTTTTATACATCACCCAGAGCCTACTAGATTTGGGTGGCCCATAATTTTAAAATAATAATAATGATTCCAAACAACTGAAGCATCACTTGAAGACCATCGATATTGACAAAACTACCCCAGTCAATTGCAACTTACATCCTGCAACAACGCCCTTCACACCATCGAACAACAAGATCTACCTATCCAAGATTTTTGGGAAGGATTCGATTGTTGGATAAAAATTCCAAATCCAGACTAAATATCTGGATGGCTGTGGGACCAACCCTAATACAATCTAAGGCTGAAATGGCCACAAACACTTGCTTTAACTGATGAAACTCACGCCATTACGTGGCACTAAGAGATTCGAACCGCTGAACTGCCGACCTTTCAATCAACACCATGTCCCTTTTCTGCAAATATATACATTTTTCTGCATATATACACATACCAAAAAAATAAATAAAAATGGTTGGGTTAAATTGGATCTAGGAAGCAGTTTTCTCTTCAAGATTATTAGGATATGTGGAGGATCTCGAGATTTTGAAAACATGTAGAGAAACGAGGGGTGGAAGCTTTAAAGCAGCCTTCTCAAGGGAAAACCGCCCACCTGTTTGTGCTGCCAGCTCTACACAAATTAAGGACACAAAATGTTCCATGCTGGATGGAACCGAGCTTCATTTAATCCAGCATTCTGTTGAAAGAATAGGTGAGCAGATGTTCGCCACTGGAGCTCGTCTTCATGAATTTGTCCAGTCCTAATTTAAACGCGCCACCGTCGTACCTAAACAGCAATGTTTTCCATAAATTAATTGCGCTTCATTTACATTTATCGGCTGAAATTGTTATTTTTCTTTGGAATGCCTTCTCCTCCTCCTTGTTATTTGTGAGTTTATTGACCTACCACAGGCTGGGATAGATAGGTAGTCCTTGACTTATGACTATCATTGAGCCCACGTGTTGTTTTTTTGGTTGCTAAGTGAGACATTTGTTAAGTGAGCTTTTCCCCCATTTTACAGCATGGCTTGCCACAATTGTTAAATGAATCACTGCAGCTGTTAAGTAAAACTGGCACCTGAGCGCAGGACAAGAATTAATGGGCGGAAGAACGTTAAAGACAGAGGCAACCTAGAAATAAGGAGAAATTTTCCAACAATGAGAACAATTAATCCGTTTGTTATCCTCCATACCCTGTTCTAGATTATTTCCTAAAGGTCCAAGTATCCTAGAACATAAACCCAAAGGATAAATGAAGGTACAAAATTTACAAATTAAAGCAATGTCCACAAGGGATAGTAACTCACTAGTAGGGTAACAGAAGTTTGGCACCCTTTACACAAATACGGTATTTTTCAGAGTATAAGATGCCCCGATGTATAAGAAGCACCTTAGTTTTTCGGGAGGAAAATAAGAAAAAAAAAATTCTGCCTCTGCCTACCAGCATCCATCAGTATTCATCTGGCTAGCATCCTGTCAGTGTGTGAGACAGTTGAGGGCTGTTTGGAAACTGAAACAGTATTTGCTGTGTGAGCAACAAGGAGACAGCAAGGAGCCTGGGCGTGGCTTAGCTCAACTGTTCTGGACTAAAGCTGTATGCTGCTCTGAAACTAAAACTGGAACTGAAACTCCTCTCCTCTGTTTGTGTTTTTCTTGTATTTACTACCACGCTGGAAAACCTGCTTTGGGTATTGTTTATTTATTTTATTTATTTATTTATTTAGATTTTTATACCGCCCTTCTCCCGAAGGACTCAGGGCGGTGTACAGCCAAATTATAAAACAGTACAATATACAAATTAAAACAAAGACTTAAAATAAACATATTCCATAAATGGCCGAAATTTAAAACCATCAAATTTAAAACCCATAAAATTCATAAATAATAACCCCAATTAAAATTATTTAGAATTTAAAAAATTTAGGCCAGTTTGCTCGAATAAATAAATGAGTTTTCAATTCACGGCGAAAGGTCCGAAGGTCAGGTAATTGACGCAAACCAGGGGGAAGTTCGTTCCAGAGGGTAGGAGCTCCAACAGAGAAGGCCCTTCCCCTGGGGGCCACCAGCCGACATTGCTTGGTGGACGGCACCCTGAGAAGACCCTCTCTGTGTGAGCATACGGGTCGGTGGGAGGCGTAAGGTAACAGCAGGTGGTCCCGTAAGTACCCGGGCCCTAAGCCATGGAGCGCTTGTATATGTCCTTCATGTGTTATATTATATATAAAGAGAAGTGATTGAATCCTGCTGAATCAGTTACTTGTGTGTGCTTTCTGGATGAGATTACTGCTGCAAACTCTGACACATCCTTGCAGCAAATAGCGAACAAGCAGGTCAGCTTCAGCACATTATTGCAGCCTGATTCAGCACAAGTAGCTGATTGGCAGGTGGATCAGCCTCCCGGAATACCTCCAATCAGCTGTTCCAGGCTACATGGATTGCCACAGACCTTCGCCGCCTCCGTGCCTCACGTTTTTGGCCTTGTGGATGGGGCTACATTCAGTGTATAAGATCCACCCAAATTTTCACCGTATTTTATGGGGGGGACATGAATCTTATACTCTGAAAAATACGGTATTTATTTTCAAGACTTAGATGGCTGCTCATCTCAAAAATGTTCTGATCTTTATTCAGAAAATTAGAAGAAATGGTCTAAAACAGGGCTCGGCAATCTTAAGCTCTCAAAGAACCATTTGGAGCCGTTTCCCACAGAAAAGAAAACACCGGGAGCCACAAAACCCTTACCGTTCCTGACTATTTCCTGAGTGGCCACAAAACTAACATATGTAATTGAATTAAACGTTTTGTTTTCTTCTGAAACTTTTCTTTTCTTGGATTTATCCATGGTTGGCCTACCGGGGGTCAAAAAGCTCAATAAATCGTGTGCTGGTGGGTGTTGCACATTGGCGGTTGTGATGCATATTTTGAGCAACAGGGAGCCGCAGCAGAGGATTGAAAGAGCCACATGCGGCTCCAGAGCCGTGGGTTGCTGACCCCTGGTCTAAGAAACAAAACCCATCCTACATGCTTTGTCCTTTCAACACCCCTATTGGCATAATAATTTTCTGTTTATCATATTCAATAGATAGAAATCCATACACCTTCTGCTTTTGGGAGTTTCACTATACTTGTTGTGTGTGTGCCCCCCTGCCAGAAAGTGACTCGGAAAGTGAGGGGGAAGGGCCATCAGAACTTACCTCTGGACCACTGGCTTCCCTGGCTCAGCTCCAGGAGCCAGAGGCAGGCCAGGTGGAGGAGATAATGAGGCCTCTGTCCCCTGACTCTTCCCCCCGCAGGCCACGCCTCCAGACCCGGCTGATGGCAATCAGGCTTGGTTGGATCCTAGGTTTTGTAGGCAGGAGAGGCGGGAACAACAGAAGCAGGGGTGGGGCAGGCCTAGGAAATGCTGAGTCATGGAGCCACATCCCACAGAGTATAAAAGCAGCAAGGGCTGCTATACCACTTCGTGGCGAGCAAATCAACTGCTTAGAGGGAGAGAACTTGAGCTGAAATACTGTTTGTTCCTGGTTTCCTGGTTGACTCATTGACATCAAGAGAGATAACAGAGACACTTGGCAGACGCTCTCTAGTTTGCTGCCATAGCTGATAGTTGCCGGCTAATTAAGTCATCGCTCGTGTCTCCCGGACTGAGGCGAGGGGGACAGAACAGTACTCTGTTAAGTTGACATCACAGCAGTATTAATACTAAAAAATCCATGTGGCCAGGATGAGTTATGTATGGCCCACATGGACCTCAAAAAAACAAAAACAAACCAACAACAACAACAACAACCCTACGATTGAAATTCATAATCTCTTGGATTTCCTGAAAACTGAAATTACAGGGAGATTACTCCTCTGCCACACTTCAGCAAATTCCTGAGAACGGTTTTGGATGAAGCAAAGATGAAAGTATTTCTCTGCTCAAGAAAACATGCTCAGTGTTTGAATTAGTCTAAATAGCCTAAGAACAGAAAGATGTTGAGACTCTAGAAAAAGCACAGAGGAGAGCAACCAGGATGATGAGGGGACTGGAGGCTAAAACATACAGTGAACGGTTGCAGGAATTGGGCATGGCTAGTCTAGTGAAGAGAAGGACCAGGGGAGACAGGATAGCCATCTTTCAGTCCTTGAGGGGCTACCACAGAGAGGAAGAGGTCAAGCTATCTTCCGTGAAGACCAGACAAGGAATAATGGATGGAAACTGACCAAGGAGAGATTTAACCTGGAAATAAGGAGACATTTTCTGACAGTAAGAACCATCAACCAATGGAACAGAAGTTGCCTTCGGAAGTTATAGAAGCTTCATCACTGGTGGCTTTCAAGAAGAGATCGGACTGCCATTTGTCAGAAATGGTATAGGGTCTCCTGTCTGGGCAGGGGATTGGACTAGATGGCCTACAATGGTCCCTTCCAATTATGTTAATCTGTAATCTAATCTGGTCTGATTACTGGTGGAGAGGTGATGGAGACTTTTTGTTCTCTTTTGAGCTGGTTGATTGTCTCTTTTGCATAGTCTATAGATGTGGTTTATGTCTATGTGTCTATCGATGGCCAATTTGTCAGATTGCCAGGCTTCTAGACCAGGGGTCTCCAACCTTGGCAACTTTAAGACTTGTGAACTTCAAGTCGCAGAGTTCCTCAGGTAGCAAAGCACACCTCTGGTTGTGCTAACGTAAAATCATCTGCTACAATGTCCCCCCAGCCAATGACTACTTCAGCTTCAACCACAACAATACAAGAGCACACAATAGATACAAACTCATGGTAAACCGATCCAAATTAGACTGCAGAAAATACGACTTCAGTAACAGAGTTGTCAACGCCTGGAATGCACTACCTGACTCTGTGGTTTCTTCCCCAAACCCCCAAAACTTTAACCTTAGACTGACTACTGTAGACCTCACCCCACTCCTAAGAGGTCTGTAAGGGGCCTGCATCAGCGCACCAGCGTGCCTACCGTCCCTGTCCTAATGTTTTCTTTTATTCGTATCCTTTACATGTATTTAGAATTATGTTTACACTTGTATCTGTCATGAAATACATGCTTGATGAAATAAATAAAATATAATAAATAAAATAAATAAAATTACTAGCACAGATGATGTTACCTACTTGGGTAATGAAACATCTGCAAGAAGACAAGCAAGCTCAGAGAGCACCAAAAATCCCTCCTCCTCCTCTTCCTCCTCCTCCTCCTCCTCCTCCTCCTCCTTCTTCTTCTTCCTCCTCCTCTAGGCGTTTGAATTATGATGCAGTGGCAGGAGAAACTCAATAGTGTTTTCTGGCTGACTCCGCCATGAGAATCAAACTGAAGAGAATTTGACAGCCTCTATGTCCTAATATCATCCTTAATATATAATTCCACTCTAAAAAGGAATAAACTAAAGAGGATTCTGCCAGCAACAGACTTTCGCTATTAACTGGGTTCATTATTTTTGCCCAGCCGCCATTTTTATACAGCTTTTTAATCATAATTTTCCTCAGATCAGTTGCAATCATTGTACAAAAATGCCATTCTGAATCCCATTAGCTGAGGCTGCATTTGTGGGCAGAAAGTTAGCATGTCATTACATCAGACACATTTACCCTCTGCAGTGAGTTATATACGGCAACAAAGCCAACATAAATTGGAATTTATTTCATTAGAGAAACTTAACACCAGCAAAATAATGGCACAGATCTGTCTTTGGGGACAATATTGCTTTAGAGTTTTGCTTCATTAAATTAAAAAGCGCTATCAGGATGGCTGTAAATTTTAGACTGTACAAACTGTAAAGGCCATTTAGAGGCCAAGAGAACGACTTGTAAAGATGTACAGACACACACACACACACAAACAAGCACATCGATAGGCTAGGAGAAAGTTTAATGGACAACCTGCACTTTAGGAAACTGTAAGAAACGCAGAAAGAGTTAGTTCTACAGGAGCGAGTTGTTTTATTTTCAAAATTGAATGATCACGCCCCTCATAAAGAATAATAATAATAATAATAATAATAATAATAATAATAATAATAATAATAATAATAATAATAATAATAATAATAGAATAGAATTTTATTGGCCAAGTGTGATTGGACACACAAGGAATTTGTCTTGGTGCATACGTTCTCAGTGTACATAAAAGAAAAGATACGTTCATCAAGGTACAACATTTACAACACAATTGATGGTCAATGTATCAATATAAATCATAAGGATTGCCAGCAACAAGTTATAGTCATACAGTCATGAGTGGAAAGAGATTGGTGATGGGAACTATGAAACGATTAATAGTAGTGCAGATTCAGTAAATAGTCTGACAGTGTTGAGGGAATTATTTGTTTAGCAGAGTGATGGCCTTCGGGAAAAAACTGTTCTTGTGTCTAGTTGTTCTGGTGTGCAGTGCTCTATAGCGTCGTTTTGAGGGTAGGAGTTGAAACAGTTTATGTCCAGGATGCGAGGGATCTGCAAAAATTTTCACGGCCCTCTTCTTGATTCGTGCAGTATACAGGTCCTCAATGGAAGGCAGGTTGGTAGCAATTATTTTTTCTGCAGTTCTAATTATCCTCTGAAGTCTGTGTTTTTCTTGTTGGGTTGCAGAACCGAACCAGACAGTTATAGAGGTGCAAATGACAGACTCAATAATTCCTCTGTAGAATTGGATCAGCAGCTCCTTGGGCAGTTTGAGCTTACTGAGTTGGCGCAGAAAGAACATTCTTTGTTGTCCTTTTTAATGATGTTTTGATGTTAGCTGTCCATTTGAGATCTTGCGATATGATAGAACCCAGAAATTTGAAGGTTTCTACTGTTGATACTGTGTTGTCAAGTATTGTGAGAGGTGGAAGTATGGAAGGGTTCTTCCTAAAGTCAACCACCATTTCTACGGTTTTGAGTGTGTTCAGTTCCAGATTGTTTTGGTTGCACCACAAGGCTAGTCGTTCGACCTCTCGTCTATATGCGGATTCGTCATTGTCTCGAATGAGACCAATCACTGTTGTGTCATCTGCGAACTTCAGTAGCTTAACAAATGGATCATTGGAGATGCAGTCATTGGTATACAGAGAGAAGAGAAGTGGGGAGAGCACACAGCCTTGGGGGGCCCCTGGGCTAATTGTAATAATAATAATAATAATAATAATAATAATAATAATAATAATAATAATAATAATAATAATAATAATAATAATAATAATAATAATAATAATCATAATCATAATCATAATCATAATCATAATCATAATCATAATCATAATCATAATCATCATAATAATAATAATAATTTAATTTGTATACCGCCCTTCTCCCGAAGGACTCAGGGCGTTTTTACAGCCAGAATAAAAACACAGCAATACATACAATATTAAAAACAGACATTAAAAAACGTATTAAATTTGGCCTAATATTAAAATACAAGTAACACTAAAAATTAATATAAAATTAAAACCCCATAAAATCAGCTAAAAATTGAACTTAAAATTCAAGCTGACGGCACCCTAAGGAGCCCCTCTCTGTGAGAGCGCACAGGTCGTTGGGAGATACAAGATAGTAGTAGGCAGTCCCGTAAATATCCCGGTCCTAAGCCATGGAGCGCTTTAAAGGTGGTAACCAATACCTTGAAGCGCACCTGGAAGACAACAGGCAGCCAGTGCAGTCTGCGTAGGATGGGTGTTACATGGGAGCTCCGAACCGCTCCCTCTATCACCCGCGCAGCTGCATTCTGAACTAACTGGAGCCTCCGAGTGCTCTTCAAGGGGAGCCCCATGTAGAGAGCATTGCAGTAATCCAAGCGAGAAGTAACAAGAGCATGAGTGACTGTGCATAGGGATAATAAAAGAAGATTAACAAACTAGAAACAAACACAGGTAAAGATTCCCCTCGCACATATGTGCTAATTGTTCCCGACTCTAGGGGCCGGTGCTCATCTCCGTTTCAAAGCCAAAGAGCCAGCGCTGTCTGAAGACATCTCCGTGGTCATGTGGCCAGCATGACTCAACGCCAAAGGCACATGGAACGCTGTTCCCTTCCCACCAAAGGTGGTCCCTATTTTTCTACTTGCATTTTTTACCTGCTTTCGAACTGCTAGGTTGGCAGAAGGTGGGACAAGTAATGGGAGCTCACCCCATTACACGGCAATAGGGATTCGAACCGTTGAACTGCCGACCTTTCGATCGACAAGCTCAGCGTCTTAGCCACTGAGCCACCACATCCCTTGATATAAATATATATATACGTATATATACTGTAAGCCAGTGGTGAAATGCTCCCGGTTCTGACCTGATCTCACGATCTGGTAGCGATCGTGGCCGGTGGTTCGGCGATCCGGTAGCGATGGCGGAGCAAAGCTCTGCCCACCCAGCCGGGTGTCATTACTTCCTGGTTTTAACCAGGAAGTAATGTGTTTTTTATCTTCTGTGCATGCGCAGAAGGTTTTGCGCATCCACAGGCCTATGTGCGTGCAAGCACTGCCGAACCAGTGAGGAAGGTAAATAGATTTCAGCCCTGCTGTAAGCAATATTATTATCGGACTGTACGTGACTGGATTAAAATGTATAGAATGTGAAACTTGTAATTGTACAACTTTGAAAATAAGGGACATAATTATGATGTACAATATCACGTATTGAAAAGAGACTATGCTGTATGATTGCGAGAATAATGGTTATGATCAAGGTGTATAATACTATGCATATTTAAAAAGGAATAGATAGAAGCAGTACACCGTTGTTGCAAAACTGGCAATGTGATTTTGTTCTGTCACCTTCCCCACTTCGGAGCAATGAGCTGGCCTTCAGCCAGTGGATTCACGGCTCTTATCAGTCCTGGCAGAGAAATTGCAGCTGCCTGCCAAAGTTCAAACAAATGACTCACGGAGTAAGACTTTCAGCTCTCTTTGAAACGGTTCAGCTAATTTTTGCTTCCCGTGGAATGAGAGCAGTCCCAAAACTCCTTATATATCCTGTGGGGTGGCTCCTGCCCCACCCTTCCCTTTGATGATGCAGCCTCTCTAATCTTCTGAAGCGCGGGTCAGTTCAAGCTTTATTATTATTATTATCAGCTGGGTCTGAAGGCGTAGCCTGGGGAAGGGAGGAATCAGGGGATGACGGCCTCATTACATCCTCCAACTGGTCTAGTTCTGGCTCCTGGAGCCGGGCCAAAGGCATCAGTCCTCCCGAGGTAAGCCTTACCGGCCCTTCCCCCTCACTCTCTGAGTCACTTTCGGGCATGGGGCCAGGTTCGGGGGCTGGAGTCACAACAGATTTACGGTAAAGGAAAATGCATAATAAAAACTTTTTTTTAAAAAAAAAAGTAGGAATAGCATTGTCCAAATTTTGGCACAAGACAGGTTCAACGGATCAGTTTAAAAGCAAAGACATCCATGGAAGATGGTGTCAAAAAAGTCACAATGGGTTGTATGAGTGCATGATCCAAACCGTGATGCATTTTAATATGTGTCACATATGTAACACGCTCTGAAAAACTGATGGGGCTTGAATTTCACTAAGGCCATCTTGATATTTTTTTAAAAAAAACTCCTATGGATGCTTCAAGGGACGCAGTGGCTTATTGGCTGAGCTTATCGATCGAAAGGTTGGCAGTTCAGCGGTTCTAATCCCTAGTGCCAGGTAATGGGGTGAGCTCCTGTTACTTGTCCCAGCTTCTGCCAACCTAGCAGTTTGAAAGCAGGTAAAAAATGCAAGTTGAAAAATAGGGACCACCTTTGGTAAGAAGGTAACAGCGTTCCGTGCACCTTTGGCATTGAGTCATACCAGCCACATGACCACGGAGACGTCTTCGGACAGCGCTGGCTCTTCCGCTTTGAAACGGAGATGACCACCGCCCCATAGAGTCGGGAACGACTAGCATGTATGTGCGAGGGGAACCTTTACCTTTACCTTTATGGATGCTTCAGGCCCAAGGTCCATTTTAGTGTGGCTTTTGTGTCATCCAGTCAAATTCCTCAAGTTCACAAGCAGAAGACTGTCTCAAAGGTGCTTTTTCAAGAGACCACTGGACTTCCTTGTTTTTCCTTGAAAATGTTTTGTTTCTCATCCAAGAATCTTCTTCTCCAGAACTGAAGAAGCTCCTTGGATGAGAAATGAAACCTCTTCAAGGAAAAACAAAGGAAGTCCAGTTGTCTTTTGGAAAAAAAAAGCACCTTTGAGACAACCATGACCTGGATGACTGAAAATCTCCATAGATAGGAGAAAATAGCTAGCTACAGTTAGTCTGCAGAAGAATTAAGCTTTGAAGAAAAGCAACCATTTTTGAACAAGCACTTGGTAGACATGGACAGTCAGCGCTTCATAAATTTCATACCATTTGAACTGGAGGCCCTCAGCACACCTGATGGCAGAAATTTCCACGCTTAAACTCTGCTTTGGTGTAAAGCAGGGGTCTCCAACCTTGGTCCCTTTAAGACTTGTGGACATCAACTCCCAGAGTCCCTCAGCCAGTAAAGCTGAGTTGAGTTGAGTTGAAGTCCACAAGTCTTAAAAGAGCCAAGTTTGCAGACCCCTGATTTAGTAGATGCATGTGTTTTTTGCTAATAATTCCCTCAGGTCACCTAACCTTTTTTCAGTAATACCCACTTGTTTAATATCTGGCAAGGTACCCAAAGAGTTAATCAAGTTTATCTCTAAGGGTTCTTCAGAAGACGGTCTTATTGAAGGAGATAGAGATGTTTACTTAGATTGTCTCTTCTCAAGGACAGGGGTGATAGAATGTCCTTGGAGTTATCTACTTCTGTGTTAACTACAATTAAATTTTAAAGTCAACACACTCTCCTTGCCAAGATGAGTTATTAATGAGCAAACTCCCTCTGTGTGAAACACATGTAATGAGAAGAGCTCATTTGAAACAACATGCTGGCAATAGAAGAACGTTTAAACATTAGAAAAATTCTTTCGCAGTTTGCCAACTTTTTTTTTTTTAGTTTTTTATCCCACATGTATTACTTTGTAGTTCAACGCAGCGAACATACTTAATACTCCTTCTTCTAGTCTGATGAAAAGAAACACTAAGCGGGGGACACGACAGCAGTCTTCCAATATTTGAGGGGCTGCCCCAAAGAAGAGGGAGTCAAGCTATTCTCCAAAGCACCTGAGGGCAGGACAAGAAGCAATGGGTGGAAACTTACGAAGGACAGATCCAATCTGGAACTAAGGAGGATTTTCCTGACAGTGAGAACAATTGATCAGTGGAACAAGATTGCCTTCAGAAGTTGAAGTTGTCCATCACTGGAGGTTTTTAAGAAGAGCTTGGGCAGCCATTTGTCCAGAATGATATAGGCTCTCCTGCTTGAGCTGGGAGTTGAACTAGAAGATCTCCAAGGTCCCTTCCAACTCTCCTCTCTACTCCTCTCCTCTCAACAACCATGAGGTGAATTGGCTGAGAGAGAAAGTGAATGGCCCAAAGTCACCCAACCAGCTTTCATACCTAAGTAGAATTCACCATCTCCTGGTGATTGGCCCAAACTCATCCAGCTGGCCTTCATATCCTAAGACGAGGCTAGAACTCACCATCTCCTGGTTTCTAGGCCAGTACCTTAACCGCTACAAACTGGCTTTAACTAAGCATCTAACTAACTCCAACCTTCTAGAAATCAACCAGACTTTTACAGTGTAGAAGCTGGCTGCTGTTAGAAGAAATATCCATCGGATTCAGTTCCAAGCTGGAAGAAAGGCATTGGAGACAAAATGAAGGCTGGAAGCTGATTGGAAAGTGGCTTCATTTATTGATGTAGAAGAAGCACATAGATGGTTCTGGGCAGTTGATCACATGGAGTTGAGAGTGGGGGGGGGGGTGTATTTATACCTTCTCTTGGGCTTTGCACTTGAGCTTCCTGTTCCTGTACAAGAACATGCATTCTATTGACTGTTGTAAGACTCCCACGGGACCATGTACAAATCCTAGGAGTTTTTCTGAGCTACGTTTGGTTGAAGTTTGGCTGATGCAAAGAAGGGGCTTCTTTTGCAATTCCTATTGTGGCTGAGGGCTAATCCTGCCTTTGCTGCAGGGAATTTTTGCCTATGAATAGAGTTACCTATCTCTTTATCTCTTAAGTGCTGACATCTGCTGTGGGCTATTGAGGAAAGTGGGATCTGTTTTCCAAGAACATGTTTCTCCGTTTCTCATGCAGGGAAATATAATATTCTTCCTTTTTAATATTTCTCATAATATTTCATTCTTCTAGGAGAGGGGTGGGTGCTAACTTTCTACTCTGGAAAAGAAAATGGCACTTGAGAATCACCATTTTCCTCTCTCCACCCTGTTATTGTGGATTTGTAGAGTGATCTCATTTCTTTCAGCATTCCAGAAAACCCCCCAACTCCAAGTTAAAAACTCCGAAGCAAGCATCTTTCAAAATTTTATTTACTAGGATAGGTAAATTGGTACATCTGGGAAAACCTGAATCTGAGAGGTCTGGGTTTTTCCTCAATAAATCCAAACCCCCAAAACCATCCCCTCACTCCTCAGTCGATCACATGCTCCAATCGCCAACCATCCCATCTCAAGACAGCACTCCGACTACTCCTTCCCCAGTTGCAGGATCGGCTTGACCTTGACCGACAGGAAGAATGCTATTATGTCTAAAGACAACCCTTTTACTAAATCCCCTCCCCCTCCTATTTTCCCACACATGAGAAAATGGCAGCACGGAAGCTTCCGGCTTAATATAAGGACCTTATATTAAGGTCTTTATATTAAGGTCCTTATATATCGCCTTCGACAGGACCTGGGTTTAGCTCATAGAATCATCCGTTGTAATGTCCTTCCTGCTAATGACTACTTCAGTTTCAACTACAATAACACAAGAGCTACCAATAGATTTAAACTTAATGTCAACCGCTCCGGTTTGGATTGTAGAAAATACAATTTCTGTAATAGAATTATCTGTGCTTGGAATGCATTACCTGACTCTGTGGTCTCTTCTCATAACCCCAAAAGCTTTAACCAAAATCTATCCACTGTTGACCTCACCCCATTCCTAAGAGGACTTTAAGGGGCGTGCATAAGAGCACAAATGTGCCTACCGTTCCTGTCCTATTGTTTCTTTCCCTATATATATATATATATATGCTTATACTTCCTTGTTTCTCCTCATATATAGGTTTATATATTATATAATCTTTTTGTGTTATGCTTGTGTATATTGTTATGACAAAATTAAATAAATAAATTAAATAAATAAATATGGCTTCCAAAGCTGACAATTTGACTGCAAACAGTTATGATTTAGTTGCTTTTAATCCAATTCTTCCTGGATCAGTGATATTTGCCTCTCGTGGTCCTCCAGATGTAGATTTAATGCCCTTCATGTTTTCCTCACTTTCTTTCAGGTTCCAAAATCAAATCTATTTTTTCATCACTATTCACTGCTTCTAAGACACCCTCGTTTCAACTGATTCAGCTGTACAGTAGTGGCCAAAATTGTGGAAACCTTTTGGGAAAAGTGTATTTTTGAGGTTTGATGGCTAATACCGCCACTTTTTTGGGGGGGAGTTTCAAGATAATCCTATTCCACTGCTGGAACGACCTGGGAATAGCCCAGACCTTCACCCAATTGAAAATCCAAGGAGCTGACTAAAGAAACTTGTTAATCAGAAGCGACCCAGCAATAAAACCCAGTTAATAGAAGCCATCCTTCAATCTTGGTTTCACATTAGAACAGCTGCAGAACTAAAAGACTCAGTTTACTCCATGGGACCGATGTTGTAAGGCCGTAATTCATGCTAAAGGTTACCCAACTAAGTATTCACTGACATGGTGATCATTTTTGTATCTCTCGTTTTTCTTGGGTGATAATTTTTCTATATCGGTTTTTTTCCCCCTCTGTGTTTCACTTTTCTTCTTTGTACAGTAACTGCTATTCTAATAGCAAATCCTTCATAAAAGTGATTGCATTACATTCTTGATTAAATTATCTTTCCATTGATATATAATTTTATACTACTCCCCCCCCCCAAAAAAAGTGGTGTTATTAGCTAGTTTTAGAAAATACACTTTCCCCCCAAAAGGTTTCCACAATTTTGGCCACTACTGTAGTATTTGGGTGACTGTGCTTAAGCTTACACATACAAACACACACACACACACACACATATAAATTAAGTTTAAGCTTAATATATAACTTATATTAATCTTAGATTAATTAATCTTATAATATATATATATGTGTGTGTGTGTGTGTGTGTGTGTGTATTTTTTTTCTTTTGTTATTTGGGTTTTCTCCTGCGTAAAATTGGAAGTGTCTTGGCGACATTTCGATGAAGTCTCATTCGTCATCTTCAGGCTTCAGCTTCGTGCTTCTGGGAGCAATGTGTGATCGCAGCTGTTTCTTCCTTTTAACTGCTAGTGGGGGTTTGAACTGATTGGGTGGGAGCTTGGCTGTGCTCTGATTGGATGGGGGTTTTTCTATGCTCTGATTGGCTGGGGGTGTCCTGTGTTGGTGGGGCTTGGTTGTGCTCAGCCCCACCAACACAGGACACACCCCAGCCAATCAGAGCACAGAAAAAACCCCATCCAATCAGAGCACAGCCAAGCTCCCACCCAATCAGTTCAAACCCCACTAGCAGTTAAAAGGAAGAAACAGATATATATATATATATATATATATATATATATATATATATATATATATATATATATATATATATATATATATATCTTTTGGTGGGTTTACTCCATTCCCTGTAGTTTAGAAGCTCAAAAAATGACAATCCTGATAATGCCGTCAGGAGGCATTGCATCGTTATAAAATCAGCAACATTTTTATTGTTTAAAAAATCTTTTTTTTTTCTCCTTGTCGAGCTGGACGGAGGACGAATGTTCTGCAAGGTGGAGTTGAGGTTCCTCAGGCATAAATAAATAAATAACTGTAAGGATTTAGAAGTTAGAAGCTGTTTAAATCTATTTGCGTAGCCTGTTAAAGGGGGTCTTATCTTTTAGAGCGGCTATGAGGAAGAGTTAGGTATATATATATTTTCTTTTTCATTGTTGCTATTTACCTCAAGTAGCTATTTGCTTTTTCGAGATCTGTCAGCTCTGAGTGTTTGGTAGGCTTGAGTGAAATCTGCGTAGGAAGTAAGCACCTAGCCCTCTCCTAGAAAATGTGATATTTTAGGAAATATTAAAAGTGCAGAATATTTCCCCTAAAAGGCGGGCAGAAACTCAGCCACCTTTGTCCATGGGCCATTAAGGCCTGGGCCAGTCCATTCTACATAACAAAGATCTACCTCCTTCAGGCAGAGCTATAGTAGGAATTGCCCAAAGCCCTTTCATTACATCATCACCCAGTAAGGGTAAACCAAGCCTGGAACTCAAAAGACAACCTACAAAGTTACCCCGGCATGGCCCCATGGGAATCTTACAACCAATCGGAACACAAGCTCAAATTCAAAGCCCAACAGAGGGCATAAAACACAGGCACTCTCAGCATCTCTGCCCATTTTTGCCCAGGATCTCAAGCCATGTCACCCTCTTCATCGATAAACCTTCTTTCCAAGCAACTTCCATGAATCCATTGTCTTTTTCCCCACTTGGAACTCAACCCGGATGGACATTTCTTCCAACATCTGGGAACCAGGATTTGAGCACAGCCTTCCTTTTCCTGAAATGGCATTGGGTTTTCTGCCTAAGCAGGGGGAGGACTGGAAGACCTCCAAGGTCCCTTCCAACTCTGATTCTGTTCTGTTCTGTTCTGTGCTATTCAATTCAATTCCATTCAATTCGATTCGATTCCAGTCCAGTCCAGTCCAGTCCAGTCCTGTCCTGTCCTGTCCTGTCCTGTCCTGTCCTGTCCTATTCTATTATTCTATTCTATTCTATTCTATTCTATTCTATTCTATTCTATTCTATTCTATTCTATTCTATTCTACTCTACTCTACTCTACTCTACTCGACTTTACTCTATTCTATTCTATTCTATTCTATTCTATTCTATTCTACTCTACTCGACTTTACTCTATTCTATTCTATTCTATTCTATTCTATTCTATTCTATTCTATTCTATTCTAGCCCAGCCCAGTCCAGTCCAGTCTGTTGTTGTTTTTAGTTGCGAAGTCGTGTCCGACACATCACGACCCCATGGACGACGTTCCTCCAGGCCTTCCTATCCTCTACCATCCTCTGGAGTCCATTTAAGCTCACGCCTACTGCTTCAGTGACTCCATCCAGCCACCTCATTCTCTGTCGTCCCCTTCTTCTTTTGCCCTCAATCTTTCCCAGCATTAGGCTCTTCTCCAGGTAGTCCTTCCTTCTCATTAAGTGGCCAAAGTATTTGAGTTTCATCTTCAGGATCTGGCCTTCTAAAGAGCAGTCAGGGTTGATCTCCTCTAGGACTGACCGGTTGGATCGCCTTGCAGTCCAAGGGACTCGCAGGAGTCTTCTCCAGCATCAGAGTTCACAGGCCTCAATTCTTTGGCGCTCAGCCTTCCTTATGGTCCAACTTTCACAATATTCTATTCTATTCTATTCTATTCTATTCTATTCTATTCTATTCTATTCTATTCTGTTCTGTTCTGTTCTGTTCTGTTCTGTTCTACTTTACTCTACCCTACTCCAGAGGTTCCCAATCTTTTTCGCCCGCGGCTCCCCCGGAAATCCGACCTGCAACTGCGCATGCGCACCAGATGCGCCCGCGGCTCCCCGGAAATCCGACTTGCAACTGCGCATGCGCACCAGACGCCCCAGAAATGGCGCATCAGCGCCGGACCCAGCGGGCGCAGATATTCCGCGGCGCCCCCATGACGATAGCGCGGCTCCCTGGGGGGCCGCGGCTCACAGTTTGGGAATCACTGCCCTACTCTATTCTATTCTACAAACTCCATTCTCTTCTAGCGCTGATGATGTAACCTCATTGGGTAATGAACATATGCCGGCTCAGAGAGCACCCAGGGCCTCCCTTTCCCCTTTGTAAGTGTGCTCAGGAATGCTTTTTTTTTTTAAAAAAAACACCTCTTTCATTAGTGAAGGAATGAGCTGCAGTATTTTTAGAAATTCCACGCTGCTGGCTTCTGCTTGAGAGACCCCCCCCCCCCCGGTCAATCATGCTTGGGTTTCTTTTTTTCCAACTGCAGCTTCTAGGGAAGGAGAATCTGTAAGGATGTATGGAGCATAATGAGATGCTGGAAATGGCCATGGCGGGGGAGGGGGGGAAACGTAGATTCCTTCCATCTTCTGCTGTTTTTTTTCCTCGCCCGCAGAAGTGAAGGAGGTACAATGCCTTGGCCAGACATCATTAGAAAGCCTATTTCACATTGATTTGCATTTCCACTTTTTTTTTTTTTTTTGGAGCACCCCTCTGCTAAATTGAGATATTTTGCTTCTTTTCTTTTTATTAGCCCTTCCAGTGTTGCTGGAGCGATCGGCAGTTCGGTGTGATTTTGCTTTGTTAGGAGCGAGGCCCGGACTATTAGCAACTCGACATTTGTGCTGTTAACAGCTACACTGACACCTAATCACCAGCTAGCTGTTTCCTAGCAAAGGAACAACATCCATTTAACTTTCCAGCTAGAGGGGGGAGGGGAGAGAGAGGCAGGGGGAGGGGGAGAGAGGGAGAGGGGCAGGAAGGGAGAGAGAGGGAGAGAGAGGGAGAGAGAAGGAGAGAGAGGGAGGAGGAGGAGAGAAGGAGAGAGGAGAGAGGGAGAAGAGAGAGGAGAGAGAAAGGGAGGGAGAGAGAGAGGAGGAGAGGAGGAGAGGCAGAGGAGGAGAGAGAGAGAGGGAGGGAGGAAGAGAGAGATGGAGAGAGGGAGGAGGCAGAGGGAGGGAGAGAGAGAGGGAAGGAAAGAGGGGGAGAGAGGGGGAGGGAGGGGAGGGAGAGAGGGAAGGAGAGAGGGAGAGAAAGGGAGAGGGGGAAGAGAGGGGAGGGAGAGAGAGAGGGAGAGAGAGAGGGAGGGAGAAGGAGAGAGAGGGAAAAAGAGGGAGAGAGGGAGGGAGTCAGAGGGAGGAGAGAGAGGAAGGAAAGAGGGAGAGAGGAGGAGGGAGGAGAGAGGGAAGGAGAGAGGGAGAGAAAGGGAGAGGGGGAAGAGAGGGGAGGGAGAGAGAGGGAGAGAGAGAGGGAGGGAGAAGGAGAGAGAGGGAAGGAGAGAGGGAGGGAGGGAGAGAAAGAGAAAGAAAAGAACGGAAAAAGCTGCAGTGCTTCTGTTTGTAGCAGGATGTAGCAGTTGCAGAATACAGCAATTACTGAATCATGAAAAAGGGCAGACAAGAAGTAGATCTTTGCAGAGGAGAGTAACTAAGATGATTAAAGGCCCGAAGACAAAAACGTGTGAAGAACAGTTGCAGGAATTGAATATGGCTACTCTAGAGAGAGAGAGAAAAGGATTAGGGCAGACGTGGACATCACATACCGTAACAACCGGTTCACCCAGCATTGGAAATGTGAGCATGCGCCATCTCCTGCCAAAAGTGGGGAGGAGCCCAAACGGGCGCATTGAATTATGGGTGTGGGCCCACACATGTGTGACCCCCCCCACAGTCCCCCGCTTTTGGCACGCTATGGCAAAAAGGTTAGCCATCACTGGACTAGAATAACACAGTAAGAAAAGACCTTGGAGGTCTTTAGTCCAACCTCTCTGCTTAGGCAGGAAACCCAACACCACTTCAGACAAATGGCTATCCAATATCTTCTTAAAAACTTCCAGTGTTGGAGCATCCACAGCTTCTGCAGGCAAGTCGTTCCACTGATTAATTGTTCTAACTGTCAAGGAAATTTTTCCTTAATTCTAAGTTGCTTCTCTCCTTGATGAGTTTCCACCCATTGTTGCTTGTCCTGCCTTCAGGTGCTTTGGAGAATAGCTTGACTCCCTCTTCTTTGTGGCAACCCCTGAGATATTGGATATCACGTCTCCCCTAGTCCTTCTTTTCATTAAACTAGTTTGACTCCACTATTCTAGAGAGTTTTTTTAAAAAAAATAAGGAAAAGAAAAGAATTAAATATTAGATAGATGCCATTTCTTTGGCAGGCAGTAATAATAGGAGCCAGGAAATGCAATTTTGCAACTCAGTGCTTCCTAACAAATCTGCAGTCCCTCCGCAATTGAACTGGCCGATGAAACATTGCATTATTTCTGGTCAAGAGGTTAAAAGGAGAAACCTGGCAAGATTGTTTTCTCTTTCTCTCTCTCTCTCTCTCTCTCTTTCTTTCTTTCTCTCTCTCTCTGAATTTCATAGTTTTCGGTGATCATCGCCCCCGGCCTCAGCCCAGGTTGGTAACCTTGCTACGCATCTGGTCTTGTATTTATCTTGTCGGAGTAGAACTAGAAGGAATTGCTGGGAGATCAGAGTCAGAATTTTAATCGCTAAGGGCCAAGATTGATGATCAGGAGTGGGAAAGACGTGCAAAACCCTGTTGCTTTGGCCGATGATTTATGTTGGCCCCCATTCTTGGGCCTCGACCAATGTAATTTGTATGGAAAAGTGAGAATTACGGTGCTACGTAGCAGCATTGACTTTAATTGGCTGGGCTCTAAGTGCATTGCCTTAATGAACCATCAGCGCCAGACAGATGAGCAAAGAGGAAAAAATGACGACTATATAACGGAAATGGAAGGAATGAGATCTAGGTGGAATTCTATCATCACGGAAGTCCCTAAAGTCTGGATTTTATAATATAATATAATATAACAACAGAGTTGGAAGGGACCTTGGAGGCCTTCTAGTCCAACCCCCTGCCCAGGCAGGAAACCCTACACCATCTCAGTCAGATGGTTATCCAACATTTTCTTAAAAATTTCCAGTGTTGGAGCATTCACAACTTCTGCAGGCAAGTCGTTTCACTTATTAATTGTTCTAACTGTCAGGAAATTTCTCCTTAATTCTAAGTTGCTTCTTTCCTTGATCAGTTTCCACCCATTGCTTCTTGGCGGTTTGGAGAACAGTCCGACTCCCTCTTCTTTGTGGCAACCCCTGAGATATTGGAACACTGCTATCGTGTCTCCCCTAGTCCTTCTTTTTATTAAACTAGACATACCGAGTTCCTGCAACCGTTCTTCATATGTTTTAGCCTCCAGTCCCCTAATCATCTTTGTTGCTCTTCTCTGCATTCTTTCTAGAGTCTCAACATCTTTTTTACATCGTGGCGACCAAAACTGAATGCAATATTCCAAGCGTGGCCTTACCAAGGCATTATAAAGTGGTATTAACACTTCACGTGATCTTGATTCTATCCCTCTGTTTATGCAGCCCAGAACTGTGTTGGCTTTTTTAGCAGCTAATTTTGCCTGTGTAAGGACCAGTGGTGAAATCTAATTTTTTTTGCTACCAGTTCTGTGGGCGTGGCTTGGTGGGCGTGGCTTGTGGGAGGGTCATGTGACTGGATGGGCATGGCTATGTGACCATGTGACTGGGGGATCAAAAGACAGAAACTGACTAACAAGCCCTTCCAGCCCTGGATTATCCTCTAAAGCTGCGTCTAGTGCCAGGTTTGTAGTCCTTCCTTCCTCTCCTTTTCCCTCTTTTTTCTTCCTTCCTTCCTTCCTTCCTTCCTTCCTTCCTTCCTTCCTTCCTTCCTTCCTTCCTTCCTTCCTTCCTTCCTTTCTCTCTCTCTCTCTCTCTAATGAATCCGCCCCCATTTTTTGCCTAGAAAGCTTCAGCTATTTTACCTTTTAAAAAATGCTTTTAAAAGTAAAAAAAAAAAAGCCTCTGACAATCAGGCAACTCAGCTGGGATCATCAGAGCCTTGTTTTAACAAGGTTACAGTCATACAGTCATAAGTGGAAGGAGATGGGTGATGAGAATGATGAGAAGATTAATAGTAGTGCAGATTTAGTAAATAGTTTGACAGTGTTGAGGGAATTATTTGTTTAGCAGAGTGATGGCCTTCGGGAAAAAACTGCTCTTGTGTCTAGTTGTTCTGGTGTGCAGTGCTCTAGAGCGTCGTTTTGAGGGTAGGAATTGAAACAGTTGATGTCCAGGATGCGAGGGGTCTGTAAATATTTTCACAGCCCTCTTTTTGACTCGTGCAGTATACAGGTCCTCAATGGAAGGCAGGTTGGTAGCAATTATTTTTTCTGCGGTTCTCATGATCCTCTGAAGTCTGTGTCTGGAAACTATGGAAACTAATCAAGGAGAGAAGCAACCTAAGGAGAAATTTTCTAACAGTGAGAACAATTAAACAATTAATTAGTGGAACAACTTGCTTTTAGTGCTCCATCGCTGGAGGCTTTAAGAAGACAACTGGACATCCACTTGCTGAAATCATATAGGGTCTCCTGTTTGAGCAGGGGGCTGGACTAGAAGATCTCTCACATGATGGTCGAATTTTGATTGCAATTGGATTTAATTTTCGGTGGGAGGAGGGGGCTTGCAAAAAAATCTCAGGGAAGGTTCCGAGAAATTACAATATTAGATAAGGCAAAGATAACAAGGCATCATATTCAAAGCCACTTTTTGGAAATGCCGACGGAATACAAAGTCCAATCTTACGATCGCAGGTATGACTTTTTTTTTTCCTTTCAGACTAACAGGATAGGAAAATTGAATTGTTTCCCCCCTCCCGCCCCCCAAGGAGGATGTACAAGAATGTTAATCAATTCGGTGACTAATTTGGAAATCTGATTTTGTATCTCTGGGGCTGGTGGCATAATGAACAGCATCAGCAACTGCCTTCTGTACACACACACACAAATTTTGGAATTTATATACTTCCCTCATCTTCATAAGGGACATGGTGGCTCAAGGGACACAGTGGCTCAGGGGCTAGGACATTGAGCTTTCGATCGGCAGCTCAGCGGTTCGAATCCCTAGTGCTGCCGTGTAACGGGGTGAGCTCCTGTTACTTGTCCCAGCTTCTGCCAACCTAGCATTTTCGAAAGCACCTAAAAATGCAAGTAGAAAAAATAGGGACCACCTTTGGTGGGAAGGTAACAGCATTCCGTGAGCCTTTGGCATTGAGTCATGCCAGCCACATGACCACGGAGACGTCTGCGGACAGCGCTGGCTCTTCGGCTTTGAAACGGAGATGAGCACCGCCCCCTAGAGTCGGCAACGACTAGCACATATGTGCGAGGGGAACCTTTACCTTTACCTTTACATCTTCATAAGGAGGAGGAAGGAGGACAAAGTTAGGATTTTAATACACTCTGAAAGCGACAATTTTACCCCGGGGCCAATTTTCAGTGCCTCCAGAACTCTCAGAAGGATCTCGCATAAAGAAGCAGTTTAGTTAAAAATTCTATGTTTAGTTGAAAATTCAAGGAGGGTGGGACTTGGCTCATTTGTTTATTTATTTATTTATTTATTTATTTTGTCACAACAATATATGTAGGTATCATACAAAAAGATTATATAGTATATAAACATATATGAGTAAATATAAGGAGGTATAAGCATATATATATATAGAAAGAAGAGAAGAAAAACAATAGGACAGGAACAGTAGGCACGTTTGTACACTTATGCACGCCCCTTATGGTCCTCTTAGGAATGGGGTGAGGTCAATAGTAGAAAGTTTTTGGATAAAACTTTTAGGATTATGGGAAGAGACCACAGTCAGGTAAAGTGTTCCAAGCACTGATGATTCTGTTACAGAAGTCATATTTTCTGCAATCTAGATTAAAGCGGTTGACATTAAGTTTAAATCTATTAGTTGCTCTAGTATTATTGCAATTAAAGCTGAAGTAGTCTTTAACAGGAAGGACATTACAATAGATGATTCTGTGAGTTAAGCTTAGGTCTTGTCGAAGGCGATGGAGTTCCAAGTTTTCTAAGCCTAGGATTTCGAGTCTGGTGGGATAGGGTATTCTATTGTTTTCAGAGGAAAGGAGAACTCTTCTTGTAAAATATTTCTGGACACGTTCAATTGTATTGATGTCAGAGACGTGGTGAGGGTTCCAAACAGGCGAGCTGTATTCTAGAATTGGTCTAGCAAATGTTTTATATGCTCTGGTTAGTAGTGTGGTGTTTTTGGAAAAGAAGCTACGCAAAGTTAGGTTTACAACTCTTAGAGCTTTTTTTGCTATGTAGTTGCAGTGGGCTTTGGCACTTAGATCATTTGACATGAAAACTCCAAGGTCTTTAACGGGATGGGGGTCGTCTGTAAGGTAATGTCCATCTAGTATGTACTTAGTTTTTGGGTTCTTTTTTCCTATATGTAAGACTGAGCATTTGCTGGTTGAAATTTGGAGCTGCCAATTTTTAGACCAAGAGGTTAGATGATCAAGAACTCTAAACTGATGACATGCTTAACTCTGCCTCCAGTTCCGTATGCTCTTTTCGTACATCCCTTTATAAGATGTTTTTTCTTATTTTACTCTCTTGAAGTAAGTCTTGCAATAGCTTTGGATCTGAACCAGGGGTGGGTTCTACTTACCTTTACTACCGGTTCGCAACGGGAGCGTGCATGCACGCTAGCTTTGTGCTCTCTTTCACACTTTCTCATGCACAGAAGGTTCTGCACATGCGCAGATCACCAAATGTGACATCACGGCGGGTGGGCGGAGCCCCCACCATTTCTACTACCCGTTCTCAAGAACCGGACAGAACCGGGAGCAACCCATCATTGATCTGGACCTTGCAATTTTCTTGGCAAGATTTCAGAAGTGGTTTGCTTGCTTCCTACAACTGAGAAAGTGACTATCCCAAGGTCATCTACTGCAGTGGTGAAATTCAATTATTTTTTTTTACTACCGGTTCTGTGGCCGTGGCTTGGTGGGCATGGTGAGGCTTGGTGGGCATGGCAGGGGAAGGATACTGCAAAATCCCCATTCCCACCCCACTCCTGGGGGAAGGATATTGCAAAATCCCCATTCCAACCCCACTCAGAGGCCAGCCAGAGGTGATATTTGCCGGTTCCCCAAATTACTCAAAATTTCTGCTACCAGAACCTGTCAGAATGTGCTGAATTTCACCCCTGATCTACTGGCTTTGTGATCTTGAAGGTCTTCTAATCCAAACCCCTATTCAAGGTGGTAGAGTTTATACCAACCCAGTCAATTGATTGTCTAGTTTGTTTTTGAAAACCTCCACTGATGGAGCAACCCACAACTCTTGAAGGCAAACTGTTGCATTGATTAATTGTTCTCACTCTCAGAAAATTACTCCTTATTTCTAGATTGAATCTCCCTTTTAACAAGTTTCTGCCCATTATGTTTTGTCCTGCACTCTAGTCATTGGAAAAGGGATTTGGTGGCTCAGCGGCTAAGACACTGAGCTTGTTGATCGAAAGGTTGCGCAGTTCAGCAGTTCGAATCCCTAGTGCCGTGTAACGGGGTGAGCTCCCGTTCCTTATCCCAGCTTCTGCCAACCTAGCAGTTCAAAAGCACGTTAAAAAATGCAAGTAGAAAAATAGGGACCACCTTTGGTGGGAAGGTAACAGTGTTCCGTTTGCCTTTGGCGTTTAGTCATGCGGCCACGTGACCTCGGAGATGTCTTTGGACAGCGCTGGCTCTTCGGCTTTGAAACGGAGATGAGCACCGCCCCCTAGAGTCGGGAATGACTAGCACATATGTGCGAGGGGAACCTTTACCTTTTACCTAATCTTTGGAGAATAATTCTATCCCCGTGCTCTGGGACAGCCCCTCAATTACCAGAAAACAGCTATTGTCAACTCTGAAGTGAATCTGGCTGAAGCTATCTTTTGCTGCCCCATAGTTGCCATGAACTTTGAGAGGAGGAAGGAAGGGAGGAAGTAGATAGACCCAGCAAACAGTCAAAACAAAAAAATTTTCTTGTGGGAATCAAGATCATCCCAATAGGTGGCAGTTGAAGGAGCAAAGGAGTGACCAAGCAGCCTGCCAGCTACTTTCATTGGACAATGTGACCAGGGACATCTGGGGAGGGAAATATTTGCTCTTTTAATTAAGGGGAAAACCACAGGAACTTTTAGAATTGGTTTTCACTAGCTGTGCCGATAGGATGTATCCAATAAATACGTTATTTGAGGAATTTACCTGCCTCCAGAGGTGGTACTCAGCCAGTTTAGACCGGTTCGGGAGAACTGGTAGCGGAAATCGCAGGTGGGCCTGCCTACCGACCCCATCTCTATGCCGTCCTATTTAGGCACGTTTTTGAGGTCAGGCGCATGTGCAGAAGGCAGATGTGTGCACAAACCAGGTGCATGCGTGCGCAAACCAGGTGCACGTGTGCGCAACGTGAGTGTGTGTGTGTGGGATGAACTGGTAGTAACAAAACATGAAACCCATCCATTGCTGCCTGCCTCAGAGTTTTGCTTTTGGCGGATGCATTACTTGGAATGTTGATAGCGATCACGTACCCCTTAATTTGTTTTCTTTCATAGGCTTAGGTATCTAGTTCCTTCAAATAGCTACTTAACAGGGCCCCTGTGGCTCAGACAGGTAAGACAGTCTGTTATTAACACAGCTGCTTGCAATTACTGCAGGTTCTAGTCCCACCAGGCCCAAGGTTGACTCAGCCTTCCATCCTTTATAAGGTAGGTAAAATGAGGACCCAGATTGTTGGGGGCAATAAGTTGACTTTGTATATAAATATACAAATAGGATGAAGACTATTGCTAACATAGTATAAGCTGCCCTGAGTCTTTGGAGAAGGGCGGGATATAAATGCAAATTAACAACAACAACAACAAACAAACAGCACAGAGAAGCCAGGATAAGATCGGTATCGTAGAACAGAAAGACTTTCCACAAATAATCTTGCTTACCTATGAACGTTGTTGAAGGTTTTATTTATTATACTGGATTTCTGGTCAGTGTCTATCATATACTTTTGATTTGAGTATGCAAATGCGTTCTAATGCTTTAAATTATTAAAGCGTTCCTTGATTTCAGTTCATCCAAGCGACCCAATTCAAATTGACCCTTGGATGAGAATAAGGGTGTGGCTCCACTGTGAATCCAAGAATCAAAGGTGTCCATTCATGCTGATCACACCTTCCCTCCGGTGAGTATTTATTTATATTTATTTATTTATTTATTTATTTATTTATTTATTTATTACATTTTTATACCGCCCTTCTCCCGAAGGACTCAAGGCGGTTCACAGCCAGATAAAACAGTAAAAAGTGCACAATAAAACAGTAATTAAAAAACTTATTAAATATAAGGCCAAATTAAAATCCATTTAAAACCATAAAACCCCATAAAATTTAAATCCAAATATTAAAAACTACTAAAAATTTCTATGCCAGTCCTGCGCGAATAAATAGATATGTCTTCAACTCGTGGCGGAAGGTCCAAAGGTCAGACAGTTGACGGAGTCCTGGGGGAAGTTCATTCCAGAGGGTGGGAGCCCCCACGGAGAAGGCCCTTCCCCTGGGGGTCGCCAGCCGACATTGCTTGGCGGACGGCACCCTGAGGAGTCCCTCTCTGTGAGAGCGCACGGGTCGGTGGGAGGCAATCGGTAGCAGTAGGCGGTCCCGTAAGCTATACTCCCTATGAAAAGTGCTTTTATTGTCCAGGGCCAAATGGTCTCTGTTGCTTTTAAATGCAGTGCATTGATCTGGGGCACCGCTCGCTTTCACAGTATTCCTTCAAAAGGAGGCTTCGGTTGAAAGTTCATCAACCCCAAATCGCCTTTCTAGTTGCTTAACTTCCAAGATGGTGCTGAGAGGGGAAGGGGAGAGGAGAGGAGCAGTGGTGATATTCAGCCAGCTTGGACCGGTTCAGGTGAACCGGTAGCGGCGATGTCAGCATTCCAGAAAACCCCAACTCCAATTAGAAATTCCGAGGCAAGTAATTTCTCAAAGTTCCCATTTATTAGAGTAGGTACACTGGCACATCTGGGAAAACCCGAATCTGAGAGTTCCGGGTTGTTCCCTCAGTAAATCAACGCCCACCCACCCCCCAAACCATCCCCTCACTCATCAGTCCATCACACGGTCCAATCACCATCTGTCCCATCTCGAGATAGCACTCCGACCACTCCTTCCCCAGATGAAGGATTGGCCTGACCTTGTGTTGTGTCTCGTCCGATCTCACCACAGCCGGGGACTTCTTATCTGCTTCCGAACACGGAGGAATGTCCTAGTATGCCTCCCAGCCCCAGCCCTGGCTCCATGCCCAGACAGGCTGAAGAGGAGGAAATACCTCCAACCCCCAGCTCTGGCTCCATGCCCAGGCAAACGGAGCAACTAGACCCCTCCCCCTCCTCCACAGCATGTGAGCCTGAGGAAGGTCTATTACCAACAGCTGCCGACTGGAGTGACCCTCGCGTCAGAAGACTTGATAGGCGGAGGCAACAGAAGGAAGGGAGGGGCAGGCCTGGATAAGTGCTGAGTCATGGAGCCACACCCCATGGCCTATATAAAGGACCTGCTTTCTGGCATTCTCTGAGTCAGGCAAAGTCGAACTTATCTTGCTGAAGTCACTTTCTGGTCTCCTGCCTGCCCTGAGGACTTTGCTAGGACTTTGGCAGAGCTGCAGAGGCACACCTAATTCGGATTTCCCTGACGCGGCCATCAGCGGAGGAGTGGGACACGACACCTTGACCGAAAGAAAGAATGCTATTTTGTCTAACTACCTTCCCTCTTCTAAATCCCCACCCCCACTCCTACTTTCCCACAGATGAGAAGGTGGCAGCATGGAAGCTTCCGGCCTAATATGGCTTTCAAAGCTGACAGGCGACCTAGTGACCCGGTGCTATGCCGTCCTATTTATCCACATTTTCTAAGCTACGTGCATGCGTGCAAACCACGTGCACGAGCAAAGCGCAGGCCTGAACGGCCGCACGCATACACAGAAGGGCCGCACATGCTTACATTGTCGGTGTGCGGTGAACCGGTGGTAAAATTATGTGAAACCCATTTCTTGAGAGGAGAGGAGAGGAGAGGAGAGGAGAGGAGAAGAGAAGAGAAGAGAAGAGAAGAGAAGAGAAGAGAAGAGAAGAGAAGAGAAGAGAAGATGGGAGGAGGGAGGGAGGGAGGAGGAGGGAGGAGAGGAGGAGGAGGAGAGAGAGGAGAGAGGAGAGGAGAGGAGGAGAGAAGAGAGAGAGAGAGAGAAGAGAGAGAGAGAAGAGAAGATGGGAGGGAGGGAGGAGGAGAGGAGAGAGAAGAGAAGAGAAGAGAAGAGAAGAGAAGAGAAGAGAAGAGAAGAGAAGAGAAGGATTTTATTATTTATGGCACTCCTTATTTCTATTAAGTTTTACAAAAAGTTTGATCCCAAACTTCAACCCTTTTTTTTTTACATCTGATTCAGAAATATATTTCAACAACTCATCAAGAATATTAAGAATCTAAGATGACCCATTAGGTGGTGCTATACTCCACTGAAAATTCATGATATAAATAAAGTTGTTAAAATTCTTGATTGGATTGGTGGGGCTGTAAACAAATTGATCCATACCATATTTTGGGAGACAGTATCTGGTTAGTCATTCTTTTCTATTGTATATTTTGAAGGACTTGGGGAACCCATCCAACGGTCTTTCACAAAGTCCAAAGGTTATAAAGAAGTTGACTTGAGTCAACTTGAGGGTGCCTTGGGTCAACTTCAAAGTGTCTGAACGTTTAACTTAATTGAGTGTGAAGGTTTGGTCACCCTATTTTCCCCTTCTTTATTCTCTCTGTTAAATAATAGAACCCTCTAATTCACCATTATCCAAGGGAGCACAACTTAGTAGTGCTTATTTGGCCTCTAGCTTTAGCTGCTACCAATATTCAGAATAACAGAGTTAGAAGGGGCCTTGGAGGTCTTCTAGTCCAACCCCCTGCTCAGGCCGGAAACCCTACACCACTTCAGATAAATGGTTATCCAACCTCTTAAAAACTTCCAGTATTGGAGCATTCACAACTTCTGGAGGCAAGTTGTTCCACTGATTCATTGTTCTCACTGTCAGGAAAGTTCTCCTTAATTCTAGGTTGCTTCCCTCCATGATTAATTTCCATTCATGGCTTCTTGTTCTGCCTTCAGATGCTTAGAAGAAGATGTTGACCCCGTCTTCTTTGTGGCAGCCCTTCAAATATTGGAACACTGCTATCATGTCGTCCCTAGTCCTTCTTTTCACTAAACTAGACATACACAATTCCTGCAACCATTCTTCATATATTTCAGACTCCAGTCCCCTAATCATCTTTGTTGCTCTTCTCTGCACTCTTTGCAGAGTGTCAACATCATTTTTATATTGTGGTGACCAAGGGCGGTCTTTCCAAGGCCCTATAAAGTGGTACTAAGACTTCAGATTACAGATTATCAGAGTTGGAAGGGACCTTGTAGGTCATCTAGTCCAACCCCCCCAAGCAGGCAATACACCATTTCTGACAAATGGCAATCTAATGTCATCTTGAAAGCCTCCAGTGATAGAATAGAATAGAATAGAATAGAATAGAATAGAATAGAATAGAATAGAATAGAATAGAATAGAATAGAATCAAAAACTTTCTAATATTGACCTCACCCCATTCCTAAGAGGACCATAAGGGGCGTGCATAAGAGCACAAACGTGCCTACCGTTCCTGTCCTATTGTTTTCTTCTTCTTATATATATATATAATAGAATTTTATTGGCCAAGTGTGATTGGACACACAAGGAATTTGTCTTGGTGCATATGCTCTCAGTGTACATAAAAGAAAAGATACGTTCATCAAGGTACAACATTTACAACACAAATGATGGTCAATATATCAATATAAATCATAAGGATTGCCAGCAACAAAGTTACAGTCATACAGTCATAAGTGGAAGGAGATGGATGATGGGAACGATGAGAAGATTAATAGTAGTGCAGATTCAGTAAATAGTCTGACAGTGTTGAGGGAATTATTTGTTTAGCAGAGTGATGGCCTTCGGGAAAAAACTGTTCTTGTGTCTAGTTGTTCTGGTGTGCAGTGCTCTATAGCGTCGTTTTGAGGGTAGGAGTTGAAACAGTTTATGTCCAGGATGCGAGGGATCTGTAAATATTTTCACGGCCCTCTTCTTGATTCGTGCAGTATACAGGTCCTCAATGGAAGGCAGGTTGGTAGCAATTATTTTTTCTGCAGTTCTAATTATCCTCTGAAGTCTGTGTTTTTCTTGTTGGGTTGCAGAACCGAACCAGACAGTTCTAGAGGTGCAAATGACAGACTCAATAATTCCTCTGTAGAACTGGATCAGCAGCTCCTTGGGCAGTTTGAGCTTACTGAGTTGTCGCAGAAAGAACATTTATATATGCTTATACCTCCTAATATTTACTCATATATATGTTTATATACTATATAATCTTTTTTTTGTATGATACTTATATATATTGTTGTGACAAAATAAATAAATAAATAAAATAGAATAGAATAGAATGGAATGGAATGGAATGGAATGGAACGGAACGGAACGGAACGGAACGGAACAGAACAGAACAGAACAGAACAGAACAGAACAGAACAGAACAGAACAGAATAGAATAGAATAGAATTTTTTATTGGCCAAGTGTGATTGGCTGCACAAGGAACTTGTCTCTGGCGCATATGCTCTCAGTGTACATAAAAGAAAAGATACCTTCATCAGGTACAACACTTACAACACTTAATGATGGCCATAGGATACAAATTTAACACTTAATGATACAACACTTAATAATAGTCATAGGCTAGAATTAAGCAATCAGGAAATGAAGCTCCCACAACTTCTGAAGGCAACTTCTGTTCCATGGGTTGATTGTTCTCACTGTCAGAAAATTTCTCCTTATTTCTGGGTTGAATCGCTCCTTGATCAATTTCCATCCATTATTCTTTATCTGGCCTTCAGGTTCTTTGGAAAATAGGTTGACCCCCTTCCTCTCTGTGTCATCCCCTCAAATATTGAAACATTGCTATCATGTCTCCCCTGGTCCTTCTCTTCACTAGACTTCACATGATCTTTTTGCTCTATCCTTCTGTTAATGCAACCTAGGAGTGCATTGGATTTTTTGGTGGTCGCAGCACACAGCTGGATCATATTTCAGTGATTGTCCACTACGACTCCAAGATTCAAGCATAAGCAAGGATATAACCCTACAATTTATTTATGATCCAGGCTTCTCTTTGCTTTCCTCTTGAGTTAACAACAGAAGAGGAATTCCTTCATAAAATGCTGGCTTTTATTTATTTATTAATAAATTTATTTATTTATAAATGCTGACTAGCATTCATTCATTCATTCATTCATTCATTCATGTATGTATTGTATGTATGTATGTATTGGACATGGTGGCTCAGTCGCTAAGATGCTGAGCTTGTCGATCGAAAGGTCGGCAGTTCAGCGGTTCGAATCCCTAGTGCCACATCATGGGGTGAGCTCCCGTTACTCGTCCCAGCTTCTGCCAACCTAGCAGTTCGAAAGCACGTAAAAAAATGCAAGTAGAAAAAACAGGAACCAGCTTTGGTGGGAAGGCAACAGTGTTCCGTGCGCCTTTGGCGTTGAGTCATGCCGGCCACATGACCACGGAGACGTCTTCGGACAGCGCTGGCTCTTCGGCTTTGAAACGGAGATGAGCACCGCTCCTTAGAGTCAGGAACGAGTAGCACAAGTGTGAAGGGGAACCTTTACCTTTACCCTGTTACAGGTGGTTCTGAATATTTTGGACTTTTATCTACCTTAAACACAGAAAGAAAGAAACAAAAAAATCTTCCTTAATTCAGTGGCCATTTCTCCAGCAAACTTTAACATTAAGCTTCAACACCTGGATAAGACAAAATGAAAGCTTCTGGGCAAAACAAGATAAAAATGCATGTGCAGAAAAATAAACTGTGCTTACCGGAGTGAGCCTGTAGCAATTTGATATCAACAAGGGAGAAATCTTGTTTTTCTTCCAAATGCTAGATTGAAGCAGAGAAAGTATAAGATAATTACAGTATAGGCGAGACAGCCAGGGTCCTATTTTACCTTAGTAGGTGAGGGCATAGATAAGTATACATTAAGGAAAGTTGCCTACAGAATTAAATGCAGGTTTTCTGGATTGTTGGTAAACCCAAAGTTTGACAATATCTGACTGCATTTTTCCACACACACATAACACAACACACACCACACACAAACAAACAAACCCATCTTCACTTTTGATCAAGTTTTGTTTATATCAAGCATTCTGCCATTATCTCTCAATAAAGTTTCTATGACTGTGATTCAGGTACCAGATGAAAAGCACTGAGTTTGAGGAAGAACTGATAAAGAAAATCTTAGATTGTGCCGAGATGGACAGATTAACGAGAGAAATTAAAGAAAGGGAAGATTCAGAATATTATGCAATATGGGAGAAATGGTACTAAAAGAGACTAGAAAAAATGAATAGTGATGAAAGGGGAGAAACAATAAGTGCAAGATGTATGTAAGACAGTGTATAAAATGTACAAATCTAATATTATAAGTGATAGGAATTATAGAGTAATAAGGGATAATGGGACAAGAAGGATATAATTATTATAAAGGGAATTGGGAGAAAATATAAATATCAGGAGATCACCGCTGCGAAACAGTTGTAAAAAGGGAATGTATGTTAGGCGTTTTGTGTTTGTTATGTTGTGTTGTGTTATAAATTTTATTTATTTATTATTTATTTATTAATTGCATTTGTATACCGCCCTTCTCCCGAAGGACTCAGGGCGGTTAACAGCCAATTTAAAAGGTATAATAAATATACAATAAAAACAAAACTAAAATTTATGTAAATAGTGGCCAAAATAAATAAAAAACTTATTAAAAGAAAAGAAAAGAAAAGAAAAGAAAAGCATTGACTTCATGCTACCGGTAATTAAAAAAAAATCTATTTTAGTAATGTAGATCAGTGGTGGCATACAGCTGGTTCAGACTGGTTTGGGCAAACCAGTAATGGTGACCTGCGGGTGCGCCCACCCACCCTGGCACTATGTTGTCTTATTTAGCCACATTTTCTAAGCCACATTTTCTAAGGCACGTACATGCGTGCAAATCACGCACACACGAGCAAAGCATATTTTCGGTGCCCAGCGAACCGGTGCTAAAATTTTGTGAAACCCACATCTGATGTAGATATTAGGATACTATTTAGCTTTTATTTTTATTTTTTTTGCTAGATGAAGGCACTCCCGAAGGAGCTGATAACCGCGTTACAGCCTCATCTTGCAGAATTTATTCATCCAAAGCAGGAGGATGACAATTTGGGATTATTAATATTTATTGCAGCTATAAATAATGCTAAGGTGGATGTCACTGTAATTATTTCATGGGTGCAGAGAAGGCCTTTGATAAAATATATTGGCAATGCATTTTTTTCTTATTGTTTAATAACGTTCTTTCTCTCAGAGTTTATTAACTTGGATTGTAATTCTTTGCTTTTTTCTCTCCCAAAAGCACAAATGAGAACTAGTCTGACTTCATCTAAGCTCTTCTTATTGAAGAAACGGATAGCATATACAGCAAATTTCTTGTCTCTTTTTCTCTGTTATTGTTGCTTGATTTGCATATGGCATATTCAACAGAGGCAGTTTGGTCCAATGGTTAAGGTACCAGACTAGGAAGCTGGAAATCATGAGTTCAAGTCCAGTTTTAGCCATGAAAGACAGCTGGGTGACTTTGGACCACCTACCAGAAAATGGGGGATTTTAGTTCTGCCTTAGCCATAATCATCAGGCAAGAATCCTGCCTTAGGCATGAGATGGTGAGTTCTAGTTCTGTCTTAGCCATGAAAGCCATCTGGATGACTTTGGACCAAACACCAGGGGATGGTGAGTTCTAGTTCTGTCTTAATCATGAAAGCCAGCTGGATGACTTTGGGCCAACCACCCAGGAGCTGATGAGTTCTAGTCCTGCCTTAGGCATGAAAGCCATATGAGTAAATTTGGGCCAACCACCCAGGAGATGATGAGTTCTAGTCCTGCCTTGGGCATGAAAGCCATATGAGTAAATTTGGGCCAACCACCCAGGAGCTGATGAGTTCTAGTCCTGCCTTGGGCATGAAAGCCATATGAGTAAATTTGGGCCAACCACCCAGGAGCTGATGAGTTCTAGTCCTGCCTTGGGCATGAAAGCCATATGAGTAAATTTGGGCCAACCACCCAGGAGATGATGAGTTCTAGTCCTGCCTTAGGCATGAAAGCCATATGAGTAAATTTGGGCCAACCACCCAGGAGCTGATGAGTTCTAGTCCTGCCTTGGGCATGAAAGCCATATGAGTAAATTTGGGCCAACCACCCAGGAGATGATGAGTTCTAGTCCTGCCTTAGGCATGAAAGCCATATGAGTAAATTTGGACCAACCACCCAGGAGATGATGAGTTCTAGTCCTGCCTTGGGCATGAAAGCCATATGAGTAAATTTGGGCCAACCACCCAGGAGATGATGAGTTCTAGTCCTGCCTTGGGCATGAAAGCCATATGAGTAACTTTGGACCAACCACCCAGGAGATGATGAGTTCTAGTCCTGCCTTAGGCATGAAAGCCATATGAGTAAATTTGGACCAACCACCCAGGAGATGATGAGTTCTAGTCCTGCCTTGGGCATGAAAGCCATATGAGTAACTTTGGACCAACCACCCAGGAGATGATGAGTTCTAGTCCTGCCTTAGGCATGAAAGCCATATGAGTAAATTTGGGCCAACCACCCAGGAGATGATGAGTTCTAGTCCTGCCTTAGGCATGAAAGCCATATGAGTAACTTTGGACCAACCACCCAGGAGATGATGAGTTCTAGTCCTGCCTTAGGCATGAAAGCCATATGAGTAAATTTGGGCCAACCACCCAGGAGATGATGAGTTCTAGTTCTATCTTAGCCACGAAAGCCATATGAGTAACTTTGGACCAACCACCCAGGAGATGATGAGTTCTAGTCCTGCCTTGGGCATGAAAGCCATATGAGTAACTTTGGACCAACCACCCAGGAGATGATGAGTTCTAGTCCTGCCTTAGGCATGAAAGCCATATGAGTAAATTTGGGCCAACCACCCAGGAGATGATGAGTTCTAGTCCTGCCTTAGGCATGAAAGCCATATGAGTAACTTTGGACCAACCACCCAGGAGATGATGAGTTCTAGTCCTGCCTTAGGCATGAAAGCCATATGAGTAAATTTGGGCCAACCACCCAGGAGATGATGAGTTCTAGTTCTATCTTAGCCACGAAAGCCATATGAGTAACTTTGGACCAACCACCCAGGAGATGATGAGTTCTAGTCCTGCCTTAGGCATGAAAGCCATATGAGTAACTTTGGACCAACCACCCAGGAGATGATGAGTTCTAGTCCTGCCTTAGGCATGAAAGCCATATGAGTAAATTTGGGCCAACCACCCAGGAGATGATGAGTTCTAGTCCTGCCTTGGGCATGAAAGCCATATGAGTAACTTTGGACCAACCACCCAGGAGATGATGAGTTCTAGTCCTGCCTTAGGCATGAAAGCCATATGAGTAACTTTGGACCAACCACCCAGGAGATGATGAGTTCTAGTCCTGCCTTAGGCATGAAAGCCATATGAGTAAATTTGGGCCAACCACCCAGGAGATGATGAGTTCTAGTCCTGCCTTAGGCATGAAAGCCATATGAGTAAATTTGGGCCAACCACCCAGGAGATGATGAGTTCTAGTCCTGCCTTAGGCATGAAAGCCATATGAGTAACTTTGGACCAACCACCCAGGAGATGATGAGTTCTAGTCCTGCCTTGGGCATGAAAGCCATATGAGTAAATTTGGGCCAACCACTCAGGAGATGATGAGTTCTAGTCCTGCCTTAGGCATGAAAGCCATATGAGTAACTTTGGACCAACCACCCAGGAGATGATGAGTTCTAGTCCTGCCTTAGGCATGAAAGCCATATGAGTAACTTTGGACCAACCACCCAGGAGATGATGAGTTCTAGTCCTACCTTGGGCATGAAAGCCATATGAGTAAATTTGGGCCAACCACTCAGGAGATGATGAGTTCTAGTCCTGCCTTAGGCATGAAAGCCATATGAGTAACTTTGGACCAACCACCCAGGAGATGATGAGTTCTAGTCCTGCCTTAGGCATGAAAGCCATATGAGTAACTTTGGACCAACCACCCAGGAGATGATGAGTTCTAGTTCTATCTTAGCCACGAAAGCCATATGAGTAACTTTGGACCAACCACCCAGGAGATGATGAGTTCTAGTCCTGCCTTAGGCATGAAAGCCATATGAGTAAATTTGGACCAACCACCCAGGAGATGATGAGTTCTAGTCCTGCCTTGGGCATGAAAGCCATATGAGTAACTTTGGACCAACCACCCAGGAGATGATGAGTTCTAGTCCTGCCTTAGGCATGAAAGCCATATGAGTAACTTTGGACCAACCACCCAGGAGATGATGAGTTCTAGTCCTGCCTTAGGCATGAAAGCCATATGAGTAACTTTGGACCAACCACCCAGGAGATGATGAGTTCTAGTCCTGCCTTAGGCATGAAAGCCATATGAGTAACTTTGGACCAACCACCCAGGAGATGATGAGTTCTAGTCCTGCCTTAGGCATGAAAGCCATATGAGTAAATTTGGGCCAACCACCCAGGAGATGATGAGTTCTAGTCCTGCCTTGGGCATGAAAGCCATATGAGTAAATTTGGGCCAACCACCCAGGAGATGATGAGTTCTAGTCCTGCCTTGGCATGAAAGCCATATGAGTAACTTTGGACCAACCACAGAGGAGATGATAAGTTCTAGTCCTGCCTTAGGCATGAAAGCCATATGAGTAACTTTGGACCAACCACCCAGGAGATGATGAGTTCTAGTCCTGCCTTGGGCATGAAAGCCATATGAGTAAATTTGGGCCAACCACTCAGGAGATGATGAGTTCTAGTCCTGCCTTAGGCATGAAAGCCATATGAGTAACTTTGGACCAACCACCCAGGAGATGATGAGTTCTAGTCCTGCCTTAGGCATGAAAGCCATATGAGTAACTTTGGACCAACCACCCAGGAGATGATGAGTTCTAGTTCTATCTTAGCCACGAAAGCCATATGAGTAAATTTGGGCCAACCACCCAGGAGATGATGAGTTCTAGTCCTGCCTTGGGCATGAAAGCCATATGAGTAAATTTGGGCCAACCACCCAGGAGATGATGAGTTCTAGTCCTGCCTTAGCCACGAAAGCCATATGAGTAACTTTGGACCAACCACCCAGGAGATGATGAGTTCTAGTCCTGCCTTAGGCATGAAAGCCATATGAGTAAATTTGGGCCAACCACCCAGGAGATGATGAGTTCTAGTCCTGCCTTGGGCATGAAAGCCATATGAGTAACTTTGGACCAACCACCCAGGAGCTGATGAGTTCTAGTCCTGCCTTAGGCATGAAAGCCATATGAGTAACTTTGGACCAACCACCCAGGAGATGATGAGTTCTAGTCCTGCCTTAGGCATGAAAGCCATATGAGTAACTTTGGACCAACCACCCAGGAGATGATGAGTTCTAGTCCTGCCTTAGGCATGAAAGCCATATGAGTAACTTTGGACCAACCACCCAGGAGATGATGAGTTCTAGTCCTGCCTTAGGCATGAAAGCCATATGAGTAAATTTGGACCAACCACCCAGGAGATGATGAGTTCTAGTCCTGCCTTAGGCATGAAAGCCATATGAGTAACTTTGGACCAACCACCCAGGAGATGATGAGTTCTAGTCCTGCCTTGGGCATGAAAGCCATATGAGTAAATTTGGGCCAACCACCCAGGAGATGATGAGTTCTAGTCCTGCCTTGGGCATGAAAGCCATATGAGTAACTTTGGACCAACCACCCAGGAGATGATGAGTTCTAGTCCTGCCTTGGGCATGAAAGCCATATGAGTAAATTTGGGCCAACCACCCAGGAGATGATGAGTTCTAGTCCTGCCTTGGGCATGAAAGCCATATGAGTAACTTTGGACCAACCACCCAGGAGATGATGAGTTCTAGTCCTGCCTTAGGCATGAAAGCCATATGAGTAAATTTGGGCCAACCACCCAGGAGATGATGAGTTCTAGTTCTATCTTAGCCACGAAAGCCATATGAGTAAATTTGGACCAACCACCCAGGAGATGATGAGTTCTAGTCCTGCCTTAGCCACGAAAGCCATATGAGTAACTTTGGACCAACCACCCAGGAGATGATGAGTTCTAGTCCTGCCTTAGGCATGAAAGCCATATGAGTAAATTTGGGCCAACCACCCAGGAGATGATGAGTTCTAGTCCTGCCTTGGGCATGAAAGCCATATGAGTAACTTTGGACCAACCACCCAGGAGATGATGAGTTCTAGTCCTGCCTTAGCCACGAAAGCCATATGAGTAAATTTGGACCAACCACCCAGGAGATGATGAGTTCTAGTCCTGCCTTAGCCACGAAAGCCATATGAGTAACTTTGGACCAACCACCCAGGAGATGATGAGTTCTAGTCCTGCCTTAGGCATGAAAGCCATATGAGTAAATTTGGGCCAACCACCCAGGAGATGATGAGTTCTAGTCCTGCCTTGGGCATGAAAGCCATATGAGTAACTTTGGACCAACCACCCAGGAGATGATGAGTTCTAGTCCTGCCTTGGGCATGAAAGCCATATGAGTAAATTTGGGCCAACCACCCAGGAGATGATGAGTTCTAGTCCTGCCTTGGGCATGAAAGCCATATGAGTAAATTTGGGCCAACCACCCAGGAGATGATGAGTTCTAGTCCTGCCTTAGGCATGAAAGCCATATGAGTAAATTTGGGCCAACCACCCAGGAGATGATGAGTTCTAGTCCTGCCTTAGGCATGAAAGCCATATGAGTAACTTTGGACCAACCACCCAGGAGATGATGAGTTCTAGTCCTGCCTTGGGCATGAAAGCCATATGAGTAAATTTGGGCCAACCACCCAGGAGATGATGAGTTCTAGTCCTGCCTTAGGCATGAAAGCCATATGAGTAACTTTGGACCAACCACCCAGGAGATGATGAGTTCTAGTCCTGCCTTGGGCATGAAAGCCATATGAGTAAATTTGGGCCAACCACCCAGGAGATGATGAGTTCTAGTCCTGCCTTGGGCATGAAAGCCATATGAGTAAATTTGGGCCAACCACCCAGGAGATGATGAGTTCTAGTCCTGCCTTAGCCACGAAAGCCATATGAGTAAATTTGGGCCAACCACCCAGGAGATGATGAGTTCTAGTTCTATCTTAGCCACGAAAGCCATATGAGTAACTTTGGACCAACCACCCAGGAGATGATGAGTTCTAGTCCTGCCTTGGGCATGAAAGCCATATGAGTAAATTTGGGCCAACCACCCAGGAGATGATGAGTTCTAGTTCTATCTTAGCCACGAAAGCCATATGAGTAACTTTGGACCAACCACCCAGGAGATGATGAGTTCTAGTCCTGCCTTAGGCATGAAAGCCATATGAGTAAATTTGGACCAACCACCCAGGAGATGATGAGTTCTAGTCCTGCCTTAGCCACGAAAGCCATATGAGTAACTTTGGACCAACCACCCAGGAGATGATGAGTTCTAGTCCTGCCTTAGGCATGAAAGCCATATGAGTAAATTTGGGCCAACCACCCAGGAGATGATGAGTTCTAGTCCTGCCTTGGGCATGAAAGCCATATGAGTAACTTTGGACCAACCACCCAGGAGATGATGAGTTCTAGTCCTGCCTTGGGCATGAAAGCCATATGAGTAACTTTGGACCAACCACCCAGGAGATGATGAGTTCTAGTCCTGCCTTGGGCATGAAAGCCATATGAGTAACTTTGGACCAACCACCCAGGAGATGATGAGTTCTAGTCCTGCCTTAGCCACGAAAGCCATATGAGTAACTTTGGACCAACCACCCAGGAGATGATGAGTTCTAGTCCTGCCTTAGCCACGAAAGCCATATGAGTAACTTTGGACCAACCACCCAGGAGATGATGAGTTCTAGTCCTGCCTTAGCCACGAAAGCCATATGAGTAACTTTGGACCAACCACCCAGGAGATGATGAGTTCTAGTCCTGCC
Organism: Ahaetulla prasina; assembly: GCF_028640845.1. Lineage (NCBI taxonomy): Eukaryota > Metazoa > Chordata > Lepidosauria > Squamata > Colubridae > Ahaetulla > Ahaetulla prasina. The sequence continues at coordinate 7,700,903 of NC_080546.1, read as the reverse complement.
TTAGGCATGAAAGCCATATGAGTAAATTTGGGCCAACCACCCAGGAGATGATGAGTTCTAGTCCTGCCTTAGCCACGAAAGCCATATGAGTAAATTTGGGCCAACCACCCAGGAGATGATGAGTTCTAGTCCTGCCTTAGGCATGAAAGCCATATGAGTAAATTTGGGCCAACCACCCAGGAGATGATGAGTTCTAGTCCTGCCTTGGGCATGAAAGCCATATGAGTAAATTTGGACCAACCACCCAGGAGATGATGAGTTCTAGTCCTGCCTTAGGCATGAAAGCCATATGAGTAACTTTGGACCAACCACCCAGGAGATGATGAGTTCTAGTTCTATCTTAGCCACGAAAGCCATATGAGTAAATTTGGGCCAACCACCCAGGAGATGATGAGTTCTAGTCCTGCCTTGGGCATGAAAGCCATATGAGTAAATTTGGGCCAACCACCCAGGAGATGATGAGTTCTAGTCCTGCCTTAGGCATGAAAGCCATATGAGTAACTTTGGACCAACCACCCAGGAGATGATGAGTTCTAGTCCTGCCTTGGGCATGAAAGCCATATGAGTAACTTTGGACCAACCACCCAGGAGATGATGAGTTCTAGTCCTGCCTTAGGCATGAAAGCCATATGAGTAAATTTGGGCCAACCACCCAGGAGATGATGAGTTCTAGTCCTGCCTTAGGCATGAAAGCCATATGAGTAACTTTGGACCAACCACCCAGGAGATGATGAGTTCTAGTCCTGCCTTAGGCATGAAAGCCATATGAGTAACTTTGGACCAACCACCCAGGAGATGATGAGTTCTAGTTCTATCTTAGCCACGAAAGCCATATGAGTAAATTTGGGCCAACCACCCAGGAGATGATGAGTTCTAGTCCTGCCTTGGGCATGAAAGCCATATGAGTAACTTTGGACCAACCACCCAGGAGATGATGAGTTCTAGTCCTGCCTTAGGCATGAAAGCCATATGAGTAACTTTGGACCAACCACCCAGGAGATGATGAGTTCTAGTCCTGCCTTAGGCATGAAAGCCATATGAGTAACTTTGGACCAACCACCCAGGAGATGATGAGTTCTAGTCCTACCTTGGGCATGAAAGCCATATGAGTAACTTTGGACCAACCACCCAGGAGATGATGAGTTCTAGTCCTGCCTTAGCCACGAAAGCCATATGAGTAACTTTGGACCAACCACCCAGGAGATGATGAGTTCTAGTCCTGCCTTGGGCATGAAAGCCATATGAGTAACTTTGGACCAACCACCCAGGAGATGATGAGTTCTAGTTCTATCTTAGCCACGAAAGCCATATGAGTAAATTTGGGCCAACCACCCAGGAGATGATGAGTTCTAGTCCTGCCTTGGGCATGAAAGCCATATGAGTAAATTTGGGCCAACCACCCAGGAGATGATGAGTTCTAGTCCTGCCTTGGGCATGAAAGCCATATGAGTAACTTTGGACCAACCACCCAGGAGATGATGAGTTCTAGTCCTGCCTTAGCCACGAAAGCCATATGAGTAACTTTGGACCAACCACCCAGGAGATGATGAGTTCTAGTCCTGCCTTGGGCATGAAAGCCATATGAGTAAATTTGGGCCAACCACCCAGGAGATGATGAGTTCTAGTCCTGCCTTAGGCATGAAAGCCATATGAGTAAATTTGGACCAACCACCCAGGAGATGATGAGTTCTAGTCCTGCCTTGGGCATGAAAGCCATATGAGTAAATTTGGGCCAACCACCCAGGAGATGATGAGTTCTAGTCCTGCCTTAGGCATGAAAGCCATATGAGTAACTTTGGACCAACCACCCAGGAGATGATGAGTTCTAGTCCTGCCTTGGGCATGAAAGCCATATGAGTAAATTTGGGCCAACCACCCAGGAGATGATGAGTTCTAGTCCTGCCTTGGGCATGAAAGCCATATGAGTAACTTTGGACCAACCACCCAGGAGATGATGAGTTCTAGTCCTGCCTTGGGCATGAAAGCCATATGAGTAAATTTGGGCCAACCACCCAGGAGATGATGAGTTCTAGTCCTGCCTTGGGCATGAAAGCCATATGAGTAACTTTGGACCAACCACCCAGGAGATGATGAGTTCTAGTCCTGCCTTAGCCACGAAAGCCATATGAGTAACTTTGGACCAACCACCCAGGAGATGATGAGTTCTAGTCCTGCCTTGGGCATGAAAGCCATATGAGTAACTTTGGACCAACCACCCAGGAGATGATGAGTTCTAGTCCTGCCTTAGGCATGAAAGCCATATGAGTAACTTTGGACCAACCACCCAGGAGATGATGAGTTCTAGTTCTATCTTAGCCACGAAAGCCATATGAGTAAATTTGGGCCAACCACCCAGGAGATGATGAGTTCTAGTCCTGCCTTGGGCATGAAAGCCATATGAGTAAATTTGGGCCAACCACTCAGGAGATGATGAGTTCTAGTCCTGCCTTAGGCATGAAAGCCATATGAGTAACTTTGGGCCAACCACTCAGGAGATGATGAGTTCTAGTCCTGCCTTAGGCATGAAAGCCATATGAGTAACTTTGGACCAACCACCCAGGAGATGATGAGTTCTAGTCCTACCTTGGGCATGAAAGCCATATGAGTAAATTTGGGCCAACCACTCAGGAGATGATGAGTTCTAGTCCTGCCTTAGGCATGAAAGCCATATGAGTAACTTTGGACCAACCACCCAGGAGATGATGAGTTCTAGTCCTGCCTTAGGCATGAAAGCCATATGAGTAACTTTGGACCAACCACCCAGGAGATGATGAGTTCTAGTTCTATCTTAGCCACGAAAGCCATATGAGTAACTTTGGACCAACCACCCAGGAGATGATGAGTTCTAGTCCTGCCTTGGGCATGAAAGCCATATGAGTAACTTTGGACCAACCACCCAGGAGATGATGAGTTCTAGTCCTGCCTTGGGCATGAAAGCCATATGAGTAAATTTGGGCCAACCACCCAGGAGATGATGAGTTCTAGTCCTGCCTTGGGCATGAAAGCCATATGAGTAACTTTGGACCAACCACCCAGGAGATGATGAGTTCTAGTCCTGCCTTAGGCATGAAAGCCATATGAGTAACTTTGGGCCAACCACTCAGGAGATGATGAGTTCTAGTCCTGCCTTAGGCATGAAAGCCATATGAGTAACTTTGGGCCAACCACTCAGGAGATGATGAGTTCTAGTCCTGCCTTAGGCATGAAAGCCATATGAGTAACTTTGGGCCAACCACTCAGGAGATGATGAGTTCTAGTCCTGCCTTAGGCATGAAAGCCATATGAGTAACTTTGGACCAACCACCCAGGAGATGATGAGTTCTAGTCCTACCTTGGGCATGAAAGCCATATGAGTAACTTTGGACCAACCACCCAGGAGATGATGAGTTCTAGTCCTGCCTTAGCCACGAAAGCCATATGAGTAACTTTGGACCAACCACCCAGGAGATGATGAGTTCTAGTCCTGCCTTGGGCATGAAAGCCATATGAGTAAATTTGGGCCAACCACCCAGGAGATGATGAGTTCTAGTCCTGCCTTAGGCATGAAAGCCATATGAGTAACTTTGGGCCAACCACTCAGGAGATGATGAGTTCTAGTCCTGCCTTAGGCATGAAAGCCATATGAGTAACTTTGGGCCAACCACTCAGGAGATGATGAGTTCTAGTCCTGCCTTAGGCATGAAAGCCATATGAGTAACTTTGGACCAACCACCCAGGAGATGATGAGTTCTAGTCCTACCTTGGGCATGAAAGCCATATGAGTAACTTTGGACCAACCACCCAGGAGATGATGAGTTCTAGTCCTGCCTTGGGCATGAAAGCCATATGAGTAACTTTGGACCAACCACCCAGGAGATGATGAGTTCTAGTCCTGCCTTGGGCATGAAAGCCATATGAGTAAATTTGGGCCAACCACCCAGGAGATGATGAGTTCTAGTCCTGCCTTGGGCATGAAAGCCATATGAGTAAATTTGGGCCAACCACCCAGGAGATGATGAGTTCTAGTCCTGCCTTAGGCATGAAAGCCATATGAGTAACTTTGGACCAACCACCCAGGAGATGATGAGTTCTAGTCCTGCCTTGGGCATGAAAGCCATATGAGTAAATTTGGGCCAACCACTCAGGAGATGATGAGTTCTAGTCCTGCCTTAGGCATGAAAGCCATATGAGTAACTTTGGACCAACCACCCAGGAGATGATGAGTTCTAGTCCTGCCTTAGGCATGAAAGCCATATGAGTAACTTTGGACCAACCACCCAGGAGATGATGAGTTCTAGTCCTGCCTTAGGCATGAAAGCCATATGAGTAACTTTGGACCAACCACCCAGGAGATGATGAGTTCTAGTCCTGCCTTGGGCATGAAAGCCATATGAGTAAATTTGGGCCAACCACCCAGGAGATGATGAGTTCTAGTCCTGCCTTAGGCATGAAAGCCATATGAGTAACTTTGGACCAACCACCCAGGAGATGATGAGTTCTAGTTCTATCTTAGCCACGAAAGCCATATGAGTAAATTTGGGCCAACCACCCAGGAGATGATGAGTTCTAGTCCTGCCTTGGGCATGAAAGCCATATGAGTAAATTTGGGCCAACCACCCAGGAGATGATGAGTTCTAGTCCTGCCTTAGGCATGAAAGCCATATGAGTAACTTTGGACCAACCACTCAGGAGATGATGAGTTCTAGTCCTGCCTTAGGCATGAAAGCCATATGAGTAACTTTGGACCAACCACCCAGGAGATGATGAGTTCTAGTCCTACCTTGGGCATGAAAGCCATATGAGTAACTTTGGACCAACCACCCAGGAGATGATGAGTTCTAGTCCTGCCTTAGCCACGAAAGCCATATGAGTAACTTTGGACCAACCACCCAGGAGATGATGAGTTCTAGTCCTGCCTTAGGCATGAAAGCCATATGAGTAAATTTGGGCCAACCACCCAGGAGATGATGAGTTCTAGTCCTGCCTTAGGCATGAAAGCCATATGAGTAAATTTGGACCAACCACCCAGGAGATGATGAGTTCTAGTCCTGCCTTAGGCATGAAAGCCATATGAGTAACTTTGGACCAACCACCCAGGAGATGGCAAGTTCTAGTCCTGCCTTAGGCATGAAAGCCAGCTGAATGACTTTGGGCCAGTCCCTCTCTCTCTCTCTCTCTCAGACCAACCCACCTCACAAGGTTGTTGTTGTGGGGGAAAGAAGAGGAGGAAGATGTGTTGGATATGTTCGCCACCTGGAGTCATTGGTAAAAATAATAAAGGTGGGATACAAATAAATAAATAAAAATGTGAAATTAGAACAGTGGCATGTACCCTGTTCCCCTGAAAATAAGACATCTCCTGATAGTAAGGCCAATTGGGCTTTTGAGTGCATGCACTAAAATAAACCCCCCCCCCAAAAAAAATAAACCCTCCCCAAAAATATTTAAATGCATGTGCAGCCGATCCCTGCCATTTCCTCTGGTTAGGGTTAGGGAGACAGAGCTGGAAATCAGGTAAGACTGCAAGAGGATCCCCGTCTTGCTTCACGCACCCCAAAATAATAAGACCTCCCCGAAAACAAGGCCAAGTGTTTATTTCAGGGTTCAAAAAAATATAAGACAGAGTCTTATTTTCAGAGAAACACGGTATGCCTTGTGTTCTATCCCCCTCGCCTCAGTCCGAGCGATGACTTAATTAGCCGGCAACTATCAGCTTCTGGCAGCAAACTAGCAAGCATCTGCCAAGTGTCTCTGTTATCTCTCTTGATGCCGATGAGTCAACCAGGAACAAACAGTACTTCAGCTCTAGTTAAGCAGTTGATTTGCTTGCCACGAAGAGGCACAGCAGCTCTTGCTGCCTTTATATCCTGTGGGGTGTGGCTCCATGACTCAGCACTTCCTAGGCCTGCCCTACCCTGGCTTCTGTTGTTCCCGCCTCTCCTGCCTACGAAACCTAGGGTCCAGCCAGGCCTGATTGCCATCAGCCGGGTCTGGAGGCGTGGCCTGGGGGGAAAGAGTCAGAGGACGGAGGCCTCGTTATCTCCTCCACCTGGTCTGCCTCTGGCTCCTGGAGCTGAGCCAGGGAAGCCGGTGCTCCCGAGGTAAGTCCTGATGGCCCTTCCCCCTCACTTTCCGAGTCACTTTCTGGCAGGGGGCCCGGCTCGGGGGGTTCAGACACAACACTTTGATGTATATAGGTACAGAGTGCAAACTAGACCTGCTTGCAGAAGGTACTAATTAATCAACCCAAGTTTTACACAACGAAATTAGCATCATTAATATGCCTTTGGAATCCATTTAATTGGGGTAAAACTGAACCAATGTCTTGGAGATTCCAGAATTGTCAAAATTGGTTTTCCATGAAGACTTCTGATGTTTCTTCGGGGCAATTTGTATCTTGGATGGAGAATAAGTAAAGCGATTATCTCAGATGATCGCACTCAAATTTGATTGTTGTTAGAAACATTTAAACTGAGTGTTGGGAAGAGGAGGAGGTGAAATTAATTATTTAAAAATAAATCTCACTAAGAGATAGATTTGGGAGTTGCTGAAGAAGAGAGATACAAGAAGTTTAGGGAACAAAATAAACTACACGAATCGGTGTTCGGACGTAGGAGAAACAAGGATAGTTCGAATAACAGAATAATAGAATAACAGGTTTCGAAGGGACCTTGGAGGTCTTCTAGTCCAACCCTTGGCTCAAGCAGGAAATTTTATACCACTTCAGACAAATAGTTGTCCAATCTCTTCTTTAAAATTTCCGGTGTTGGAGCATTCACAACTTCTGGAGACACTGATTGTTCCATTGATCAATTGTTCTCACTATCAGGAAATTTCTCCTTAGTTCTGGGTTGGTTCTCTCCTTGTTTAGTTTCTACCCATTGCTTCTTGTCCTGTCCTCAGGGGCTTTGGAGAATAGCTTGACTCCCTCTTCTTTGTAGCAGCCCCTGAGATATTGGAACACAGCTATCATGGCTCCCATAGTCCTTCTTTTCATTCAACTAGACCTACCCAGTTCCTGCAACCGTTCTTCATATGTTTTAGCCTCCAGTCCCCTAATCCACTTGGTTGCTCTTCTCTGCACTCTTTCTAGAGTCTCCACATCTTTTTTACATTGTGGAGACAAAACTGTGTACAGGATTCCAGGTGTGGCCTTACCAAGGCATTATAAAGTGGTATTAACACTTCACATGATCTATATCCATGATGGCAAACTTGTTGTGACCCAGACTCAAGTAGGTAGCAACAAACTCAGTCCGTGATAAAATAAACTTTATTTGAACAGCTGGGAATTACGTCATCCCCAGCGTCATTCAACTCAAATTAAAACAAATGCCTCCCAACACAAATTCCTCAGTTATCTCACAAACCTTAGTCCAATTAGGCAAACTGCCAAAGGCCCTTCCTGATAGAATAGAATAGAATAGAATAGAATAGAATAGAATAGAATAGAATAGAATAGAATAGAATAGAATAGAATAGAATTTTTTATTGGCCAAGTGTGATTGGACACACAAGGAATTTGTCTTGGTGCATATACTCTCAGTGTACATAAAAGAAAAGATACGTTCATCAAGGTACAACATTTACAACACAAATGATGGTCAATATATCAATATAAATCATAAGGATTGCCAGCAACAAAGTTACAGTCATACAGTCATAAGTGGAAAGAGATTGGTGATGGAAACGATGAGAAGATTAATAGTAGTGCAGATTTAGTAAATAGTTTGACAGTGTTGAGGGAATTAGTTGTTTAGCAGGGTGATGGCATTCGGGAAAAAACTGTTCTTGTGTCTAGTTGTTCTGGTGTGCAGTGCTCTATAGCGTCGTTTTGAAGGTAGGAGTTGAAACAGTTTATGTCCAGGATGCGAGGGATCTGTAAATATTTTCGCGGCCCTCTTCTTGATTCGTGCAGTATCCTCAATGGAAGGCAGGTTGGTAGCAATTATTTTTTCTCCAGTTCTAATTATCTTCTGAAGTCTGTGTCTTTCACAAAAGTCACAAAAACAAAGATATTCACAAAGCAGAGGATGCAGCTACAACGTTGTTTTCCGGCAAAGCCCGAACGCCGTTGCTGGTCTATTTTAAGCCTTATGGGAGGGACCAATCATCTCTTGGCCCTACTCCTGAGTTGTCCTCTCTGCTTGAGCTGCTCTTGCATTCTGGCTGCTCTTCTCATTCATGCATTAGGAACAGGTTCCTCCTGTTCCTCTGCCTCACTACTATCAGACTCTGAAGGCTCTGGAGTCCGCACCTCACTCCCCGATGGCCCTGGCCTCACCTGAGCCTCATCGCTGTCTCACTCCGTTGCCAGCTCCGTAGGCTGCTGACGGACCACAACAAAACCTATGGCATGCAAACCACAGGTGGCCCACAGCGCCCTCTCTGTGGGCACGCGAGCCGTCACCCTAGTTCAGTTCCACCTCACATGCGCGCACACCTCCCACCTGCCAGCTGGTCGTCGGGTCTCTTCTGCGCCTGTGCTAGGGCGGGGGACATGTGGGGGGTATGCACGCATGCACAGGGGGGCGAGGCAAGTGCAGGGGGGCCATGCGCGCATGCATGGGAAGTAGGGCACATGTGGGGGTGAATGGACAGGAGTCGGGGTACATGCGCAGGGGCACAGGGGGAGGCACGCACATTTCATTTTGGAGGTTCAGGCACATACACATGCTTTGGGCATTCGGTCCGGAAAAGGTTAGCCATCACTGGTCTAGATTCTATCCCTCTAAGGTTCCTATAAACTAGATTTAACTTTTTTTTTTCTTTTCCTTGTGCTTACATTATGCTTTTAACTATTTTAGTATAAAGTTTCTTGCTCCTTTTCTGAGCTCTGCTTAATATTGCTTGTCCCAAAATAAAAAGTGTGTGGTATACGTGCGCAATTGTTTATACCACATACAACATTCCTCCATATATTCCTAAAATCTATTTTGAAAATTTGAATGCATTGCTTTGGAGGTTTATTTGAGGAAATTCTTATTCTCACTTTCCACTTAGGAAACTTTTAATGTCAGAAAAGAAGGTTTTAATTTTTTTAAACGTAAGCTCGTAACTCTAAAAAATGCCCTTTTCCTTGGATTGACAAAGAGCATGTTGTGCCTACAGAAAATATGGAACATCTCATTTGTAAACTATTCTATGCTTGATTTGCATTTTGCCTAGTGTTAAGTAAATGGAATTAAATAACTCAAAGGTGTACATGGATATATATATCACTAAAATAAATGATAGATAGATGATAGATAGATAGATAGATAGATAGATAGATAGATAGATAGATAGATAGATAGATAGATAGATAGATAGATAGATACCGTAGATAGATAAAGATAGATGAGAGAGAGAGAGAGAGAGAGAGAGAGAGAGAGAGAGATGATAGATGATAGATAGATAGATAGATAGATAGATAGATAGATAGATAGATAGATAGATAGATAGATAGACAGACAGACAGACAGACAGACAGACAGACAGACAGATGATAGATAGATGAAGAAATAGAGATATAGAGATAAATAGCTGATAGCTGATAGATAGGCGAGAGAGGGGGTGAAGAGTTAGAGAGGGAGAGAGATGAGAGAGATATAGACTTAAATATCTATAATTTATATCTAAGATCAATTTTAATATGCATATGGCAAGGAAATATTTCTGGGGTTTCAAAGAGTTTCATTGGTTTTGGTCAAAGACCCACTGACTGTAGGTGTCTGTATCCAACTGTAGGCAATCATTAGAAGAAAATATTTGTAGTTCAGGGTTGAACTGTGGTCCATGGTACCCTTTGAGCTTGGTTGTTTTCTTGCAGATGTTTCATTACCCAACTAGGTAACATCGTCGTAAGTTAGGCCAGGCTTCGAAAGAGTATGGGATTGATGGATGGAGGTTCATTCTCCAAGCTTGTGGATTGGTTTCCAAATATTTCATTACCAGGCTAGGTAACATCCTCAGCAGAATTTAGGGATTGTCCATGAGCCATGGTGGCGCAGTGGTTAGAGTGCAGTACTGCAGGCTACTTCTGCTGGCTGCTGGCTGCCTGCAATTTGACAATTCAAATCTCACCAGGTTCATGGTTGACTCATGGCGGGTAAAATGCGGACCCAGATTGTTGGGAGCTAGATGCTAACTCTGTAAACCACTGGTCATGTCATGTAAGGGTCTTCTAATGTGTCTTGTGATAGGTCAGGTGTGGGTCATGTTGAGTGAGGGTCTTATGATGCGGAGGTCATGTCAAGTGAGGGTCATTGGAAGGTGAAGTGCTGGTTGTGTGGGTTGGTTGTGGGTCGGTGCCATCGCTGGTTAGTTGTGTGGTTGATATGAATTCTCAGGGGTTCGTAGAGCGGTTGTAAGGGATCGGTCCAAAGTCACCTAATGAGCTTCTGAGATGACGGATGGAAACATATTCCAACCTTACCATTATTCTTTGACGTCGGTGATTTACAGAAGTGGCATCTTATAGAAAACATTGACTCCTCACATCTAATAGTCCTTGTCAGGCATATCTTCAATCAGTTTTATTCTATTATTCTGTTTTATTATTAAAGCTAAATTAAGAAAGGCTCAGAGCAAAAGAATTGAGGCCTTTGAACTCTGGTGCTGGAGAAGACTCCTGCGAGTCCCTTGGACTGCAAGACGATCCAACCGGTCAGTCCTAGAGGAGATCAACCCTGGCTGCTCTTTAGAAGGCCAGATCCTGAAGATGAAACTCAAATACTTGACCATCTAATGAGAAGGAAGGACTCCCTGGAGAAGAGCCTAATGCTGGGGACGATTAAGGGCAAAAGAAGAAGGGGACAACGGAGAATGAAGTGGCTGGATGGAGTCACTGAAGCAGTCGGCAGGAGCTTAAATGGACTCCAGAGGATGGTAGAGGACAGGAAGGCCTGGAGAAATGTTGTCCATGGGGTCGCGATGGGTCTGACATGACTTCGCAACTAACATTATTATTATTATTATTATTATTATTATTATTATTATTATTATTATTATTATTATTATTATTATTATTATTGCCATCTCAGCCATGTTTTTTCAACTTTGAGATGTTGACTTCAACTCCCAGAATTCTGTGACACACTAAAATCCAAAGTTTCTCCATTCCTACTCTGACACCTAAATCAAGGCATCACACAGATGTGTCCTGAAAGGTCTCAACAGGAACCGAAAGGCAATTATCAACATCTGAGGTGAATGTGAGAAGAATCCTGCTGGATCAGGATTAGCCCAGCTAATTTTGTTTTCCTGTGGTAGCCATTTTAATGTCTCTGGGATGCTCAGCGGAGAAGCAGAAGATGGAAACACATTCCCATCCTACCATTATTCTTTGGCATTGGTGATTTAGAGCAGAGGTCTCCAACCTTGGCAACTTTAAGACTTGTGGATTTCAATTCTCAGTGCTCCTCAGCCAGCAAAGCTGGCTGAGGAACTCTGGGAGTTGAAGTCCACAAGTCTTAAAGTTGCCAAGGTTGGAGACCCCTGATTTAGAGGCATTTTATCAGAAACGTTGACTCCTGAAGTCTAATAGTCCTTGTCAGGGATATCTTTAATCACTTTTATTTGTGTTTTCTCCATCTTGGCAGTTTTAAGAGGTGTGGATTTCAACTCCCAGAATTCCCCAGCCAGTATGAACAATGATAATAATAACAACAACTAGAACCAGAGCAACTAGACACAGGAGCAGTTTTTTTCCCCACGAATGCCATCCCTCTGCTAAAAAAATATTCCCTCAACACTGTCAAACTAGTTACTAAGTCTGCACTACTATTAATCTTCTCATTGTTCCCATCACCCATCTCCTTCCACTTATGACTGTAACTTTGTTGCTTGCATCCTTATGATTTATATTGACTGTTTCCTAATATTAATATGATATTGATTGTTTCCTGATTGCTTATTTGTACCCTATGATTATCATTAACTGTTGTATCATTGAGTGTTAAATTTGTACCCTATGACTATCATTAAGTGTTGTGACCGTTGTACCTTGATGAATGTATCTTTTCTTTTATGTATACTGAGAGCATATGCACCAAGACAAATTCCTTGTGTGTCCAATCACACTTGGCCAATAAAAAAATTCTATTCTATTCTGATTGCTTATTTGTACCTATGACTATCATAGTCATAAGTGTTGTACCTTATGATTCTTGATTAATGTATATTTTCTTTTATGTACACTGAGAGTGATGCACCAAGACAAATTCCTTATGAGTCCAATCACACTTGGCCAATAAAGAATTCTTTTTCTGTTTGTCTGTCTGTCTACCATTACTCTCTCTCTCTCTCTCTCTCTCTCTCTCTCTCTCTCTCTCTCTCTCTCTCTCTCATCTGTCTGTCTATCTTTCATCCATCTATCTATCTATCTATCTATCTATCTATCTATCTATCTATCTATCTATCTATCTATCTATCTATCTATCTAATAATAACGCTTGAACAATGGGAGAATATGTGGAAGAAAGGTTTAAATTGTACGTTAAATTATAACTTTAAAAGACAATTTCTCTAAGATGATGTATCGTTGGTATTTTAACTCCAGACAAGTTGTCAAGAATGTATAAAGGCATTTCAAATGAATGTTCGATATGCAAATGTAAAGAAGGGACTTTTTTATCATTTATGGTGGACGTGTGATAAAGCAAAGGAATATTGGAGTAGGATTCATATCTCAATACGGAAAATTCTCAAAGTGAATATAAAGTTGATATTTTGGGTTTAACGGAAAAAGACTCGGATTTTTATTTATTTTTTTGGGATGGGAAACTTTGATGTTATATATGTTGACGGCAGCAAGACTACTGTATGCACAGAAATGGAAGGACATTTCGATCCCCACCATGGATGAACGGCTGCAAAAATTGATGGAGTTAGCAGAGATGGCTCAATTGACTGCTTTGATCGAAGAAGGAAAAAAGTCAAATACTTTTATTTCTACTTGGAAACCACTTCTGGACTTTGTGCTTGAGGTGGGGAAAAAAATGAAACTTGGGCTTTGGGTTTTACCGATTAGATAGATTTGTTGTTACAGAAATGGCTAGTTTATACTATTATGTAAAAGTAAAAAGCTGAACTTTGATGTTGATGCCTTATTTCTACTGCACCAAAGGGAGTTGAAAGACAATGCCTCTTTCTCCCTTTTCCCTTTCTTTTCCTCACTCTTCCCTTCCCTTTTCCCTTCTCTATTTTTCCCATTATTTGCTTTTGTGTTTTCCATGTATGCTACATTATAAACTAATCAACCAATTTTGATTCTGAATTAATCTAGTGTCTATTTAAAACTGTCTTGCTTAATGGCCCTCACATGTAATATCATCAAATTCTTCAATCTATCTATATATATAAAAGCCAAATACCACTCACTCATCATGAAATCTCCAGAACAGTAAAGCTACAAACTTGAAATTTGGCACGTACATTCCTCTTGGCTTCTAGATGCTCACTAAGAAAGGATTTTTTGAAATGACCATCCAATCATTAGTATTTCATATACAGTGTTATATTCACACGCTCTGATGCTAAGGAGTTAGATGTTCTACTCCCCCTCCCCACCTGAAAAGAACTCTGTCCCAACTGCCAGTTGCCTTATATTCACACGCTCTGATGCTACCCCTTCACTAAACCAGGCATGGGTGTGGCCAGTGCGTGACTCATCCGGCCCGAGGGCTGGGACATTCTACTCCACCTCCCTCTCTGTTCCAACTGCCAGTTGCCTTATATTAACACGCTCTGATGCTATGGAGTTACATATTCTACATTAAGTTTCAGGCTTTAAGTGTCAATTTATCACACCCCACCACATAGTTTCATAGTGAAGCATGGGCGTCCAGCTAATCATCAATAAAGGTTTGACCTTACTATTGTCCAGTCACTCACATCATGGGGATCAGAACTAGAGAGTCCTAAAACTTAATTTTAGACTTTTAAATGAAGCCCATTGATTTCTACAAGGCTTGGTTTCAAGCGATGTGGGTGTGGTTCAGTGGTGGGATTCAATTTTTTTTACTACTGGTTCTGTGGACATGGCTCGGTGGGCATGGCATGGCTCGGTGGGCGTGGCTTGGTGGGCGTGGCAGGGAAGGATGCTGTACAATCCCCATTTCCTCCTGATCAGCTGGGACTCAGGAGGCAGAGAATGGATGGGGGTGGGGCCAGTCAGAATTTTTACTACCGGTTCTCCGAACTACTTAAAATTTCCGCTACCGGTTCTCCAGAACTGGCCAGAACCTGCTGAAACCCACCTCTGGTGTGGTGCATCTGGAGAGCAAAAGTATTTACTGCATGTGGGTCCTCAACTGATGACCACAATTGAGCCTGAGATTTCTGTTGCTAAGTGAGGCAGTTGTTCAGTAGATTTTACCCCATTTTACAAACTTTGTTGCCACAGTTGTTAAGTGTCTATGGCGTTTTTCCGTCATCCAGGTCATGGTTGTCCCAAAGGTGCTTTTTCAAGAGGCAACTGGACTTTCGCTGTTTTTCCTTTGAAGACATTTCCCTTCTCATCCAAGAAGCTTCTTCAGCTTCTTGGATGAGAAACGCCTTCAAAGGAAAACCAGAAAGTCCAGTTGCCTCTTGGAAAAAGCAAAGAATCGAAGAAGCTTCTTGGATGAGAAGCAAAACGCCTTCAAAGAAAAATCAGAAAGTCCAGTTGCCTCTTGAAAAAAAAAAGCACCTTTGGAAAACAGAATAGAATAGATTTTTTTTTTATTGGCCAAGTGTGATTGGACACACAAGGAATTTGTCTTGGTGCAGATGCTCTCAGTGTACATAAAAGAAAAGATACGTTCATCAAGGTACATTTAAATTGAAGAACGGTTGCAGGAACTGGGTATGTCTAGTTTAATAAAAAGAAGGACTAGGGGAGACATGATAGCTGTGTTCCAATATCTCAGGGGCTGCCACAAAGAAGAGGCAGTCAAGCTATTCTCCAAAGCACCTGAGGGTAGAACAAGAAGCAATGGGTGGAAACTGATCAAGGAGAGAAGCAACTTAGAACTAAGAAGAAATTTCCTGACAGTTAGAACAATTAATAAGTGGAATGACTTGCCTTCAGAAGTTGTAAATGCTCCAAGACTGGAAATTTTTAAGAAAATGTTGGATAACCATCTGACTGAGATGGTTTAGGGTTTCCTGCCTGGGCAGGGGGTTGGACTAGAAGGCCTCCAAGGTCCCTTCCAACTCTGTTGTTATGTTATGTTATGTTAAAACACAAATAATGGTCAATATATCAATATAAATCATAAGGATTGCCAGCAACAAAGTTACAGTCATACAGTCATAAGTGGGAAGAGATTGGTGATGGGACTGATGAGAAGATTAATAGTAGTGCAGATTTAGTAACTATTTTGACAGTGTTGAGGGAATTATTTGTTTAGCAGAGTGATGTTAAGCGAACCACTGCAGTTAGTAACGCGGTTCTTAAGTGAATCTGGCTTCCTCATCGACTTTGCTTGTCAGAAAGTAATCACGTGACCCCGGGATGCTTCAACCGTCTTAAATGTGAGTCAGTGGTCAAGCAGCGTCTGAATTTTGATGATGTGACCCTGGGGACGCTGCAATGGTCATAACTATGAAAAGCGGTCGTAAGTTACTCTTGGCAGTGTCGTCGTAGATTTGAATGGTCACTAAACGAGCTAAGTTAAGGACTGTCTGCATAAAAAGAGAAAGAGTTTGTTACTGCCGAGTCAAATCTCTGAAAATGCCTTTCGAAGTCTGCAGAAATAAAATGTCCCCAAGAAAAGACACGTTCGATTTAAGGAGTTGCAGAAGGGAACTATTTATTTATTTATTTATTTATTTATTTATTTATTTATTTATTTATTTATTTATTTATTTATTTATTTTTCAAATTTTTATACCGCCCATCTCCGAAGACTCGGGGCGGTGTACAGCAAATAAAACACAAATAATCAAAGAATTTTAAAATACAATATTATTTGTATATTTGTTTGGTGTTTTTTTTTTTTTACATTTATATCCCGCCCTTCTCCAAAGACTCAGGGTGGCTTACAGTGTGTAAGGCAATAGTCTCATTCTATTTGTATATTTACAAAGTCAACTTATTGCCCCCCCAACAATCTGGGTCCTCATTTTACCTACCTTATAAAGGATGGAAGGCTGAGTCAACCTTGGACCTGGTGGGACTAGAACCTGCAGTAATTGCAGGCAGCTGGTTTTAATAACAGGCTTCTTACAGCCTTGAGCCACCACGGCCCTTAGTTAAAAATCTAATTCAATGGCTGTATGTTAAAAAGTATTAAGTAAAAAAAATTACGAAATAAATCAAAACCCCTGTTAAAAACCCACTAAAAACCCTCAATATTAAAATTAATCAATTAGGCCAGCCCCCGCTTGATGAAAAAAGAAGGTTTTGAGCTCGCGCTTAAAGGTCCGAAGATCAGGGAGAAGCCGGAGTCCCACAGGGAGATCGTTCCACAGGGCCGGGGCCCCCACAGAGAACGCTCTTCCCCTGGGGGTCGCCAGCCGACATTGGTTGGCCGACGGCACCCTAAGGAGGCCCTCCCTGTGAGAGCGCACTGGACACAGTTGGACTCACTATGCACATGCCCACACACAATAATAATAATAATAATAATAATAATAATAATAATAATAATAATAATAATAATAATAATAATAGAATAGAATAGAATAGAATAGAATAGAATAGAATATTTTTATTTATAGACCACCCTTCTCCCGAAGGACTCAGCCAAGAATAAAATACAGAAAGAAAACAACAATACAAAACTAAAAACAACCCTTAAAAAACCTATTCGATATGGCTACTTATAGATAAAATATTACCCTCTAAAATTTACAAAAAAATTTAAAACCCATAAAATCAATTTGATAATTTAAAATTTAAGCGAGTCCAGCAAGACGAAATAAGTAGGTTTTAAGTTCGCGGCGGAAGGTCCTAAGGTCAGGTATTTGTCGGAGTCCAGGGGGAAGCTCGTTCCATAGGGTAGGAGCCCCCACAGAGAAGGCCCTCCCCCTGGGGCCCGCCAGTCGACATTGCTTGGCTGACGGCACCCTGAGGAGCCCCTCTCTGTGAGAGCGCACCGGTCGTTGGGAGATAGACGTTGGCAGTAGGTCCTAAGCCATGAAGCGCTTTAAAGGTAGGAACTAACACCTTGAAGCACCTTGAATAACACCTTATTATTATTAATAATAATAATAAAAACACCCTTTTTTTGTTTCTTACCTTTCAATCTGAAGTGCTGCGGAAACCCTTATTTTCTTCTCTACAAGGGAGAGAAAGAGAAAGAGAGAGAGAGAGGAGACAGATGAAAAACAGCCACAATTTTATCTACTGTGTAATTAATTTCCAAATTGAATTTTTATCTCTCGAATTCCGCCGATTTGGCGCTGTCTGTCTTTGGGTGGATATTATTATTTTTAATGTGACATGGTTTGGCTGTAAAGTAATATTGTTCTCTTCAAGTCAAGTCGCAAATTACATCCCTCTGGAGGGGATTAGTCAAGAGCAGCTCTGTAATAAGACCTAAAAAGAATTTTTGATATCAGGGCGATGATTAATCACTTGGAGTTTTCAAATAGACCATGCTTTCCCTCATCCATCCTGACCATTCTCCTTGCTGAGTCCCCTGAAGTTCTTTCTCCTCCTGGGACAAAGTTTGCGTTTATCACGAGCTTGGCAATAAACAGTGTACACCACGGAGGGGGGAAATGGATGGAATCAAGGCAAGACACTTTATTAAATTGCCGCCAGCAAATCACCTTGAGACCTGACGTCGCCATCTAAACTCCCGTGGCATTCTTCTATAGGAAGGGAAACCATGAGCCAATCCTCTGCGTAGGGCTGATAGCTAACATCGTTCGGTGTTCTTTCAACAGTTCCAATTTCCTCATCCCTCTTTTATCTTCTTTGGAAGAAGAGAAGGAAGACAGGAGGCGAAGACGTCGGCGCGGTTTGGTCTGAGAGTGAAATAGGGTAGACAGGTTTCTTTAACTAGGCCTCAACTTCGGGCAGCTTCAAGAGTATGTTGGATTGTGTTCATTGAGTTCCTGTTTATGATAACGTGTAAGGTATAAAGCTTGCTTTTGAAATCATTCTGTGTTCTTCCGGCTTTATGGAAGGGCCCACCTTTGTCCAGATCTAAATAAAAGTGTGACTCAGAGAGATTGGTCTTTGCCTCTTTGTCCATGCTCAGCCAAATCTGATTAACGCTATGAGTAGAGTAGAGTAGAGTAGAGTAGAGTAGAGTAGAGTAGAGTAGAGTAGAGTGGAGTGGAGTGGAGTGGAGTGGAGTGGAATGGAATGGAATGGAATGGAATGGAAAATATTGACTGGACTGGACTGGACTAGGATAGGATAGGATAGGATAGGATAGGATAGGATAGGATAGGATAGGATAGGATAGGATAGAATAGAATAACAGAGTTGGAAGATACCTTGGAGGTCTTCTAGTCCAATCCCCTGCTTAGGCAGGAAACCCTACACCATTTCAGACAAATGGATGTCCAATCTCTTCTTAAAAACTTCCAGCGTTGGAGCATCCACAACTTCTGGAAGCAAGCTGTTCCACTGATTAATTGTTCTAACTGTCAGGAAATTTATCCTTAGTTCTAGATTGCTTTTCGTCTTGATTAGTTTCCACCCATTGCTTCTTGTCCTGCCCTCAGGGGCTTTGGAGAGCAGCTTAACTCCCTCTTCTTTGTGACAGCCCCTGAGATATTGGAAGACTGCTATCATGTCTCCCCTAGTCCTTCTTTTCATCAGACTAGACATACCCAGTTCCTGCAACCGTTCTTCATATGTTTTAGCCTCCTGTCCCCTAATCCTCTTTGTTGCTCTTCTCTGCACTCTTTCTAGAGTCTCAACATCTTTTTTACATCGTGGTGACCAAACCTGGATGCAGGATTCCAAGTGTGGCCTTAAAAAGGTAAAGGCTCCCCTCGCACATACATGCTAGTCATTGCCGACTCTAGGGGGCAGTGCTCATCTCCGTTTCAAAGCCGAAGAGCCAGCGCTGTCCGAAGACGTCTCCGTGTCATGTGGCCAGCATGACTCAACGCCAAAGGTGCACAGAACGCTGTTACCTTCCCACCAAAGGTGGTCCCTATTTTTTCTACTTGCATTTTTATGTGCTTTCGAAACTGCTAGGTTGGCAGAAGCTGGGACAAGTAATGGGAGCTCACCCCGTTACATGGCAGCACTAGGGATTCGAACCGCTGAGCTGCTGACCTTTCAATCGACAAGCTCAATGTCCTAGCCCCTGAGCCACCACGTCCCTAATAATTGTGGCCTTACCAAGGCCTTATAAAGTGATATTAATCCTTCACGTGATCTTGATTCTATCCCTCTATGCAGCCTAGAACTGTGTTGGCTATTATTATTATTATTATTTACACAAAATGACAGTATACACAGCAAACGAGATAACTATGCTGGATTTCGTATCACAGATCACTAGTCGAACACTTCCCAAGCGTTTAGGACTGTGTGATGTATCAGCGAATTATGTGAGCAGATCCCAGTAAGGTGGCCTTCTGCAGCTGACCAATGGTGGTAGCGATGACGATGACGATGACGATGATGATGGGATCCTCATTCTATGGATCAGTTGGCCATATCCATTTTAGAAAAAGAAATAATGTTCTCTCTGCAGGAATTGGTAAGAACCCCAAAAATAGAACACGTAAAGAACATTGCCACATCTGTAGCACATACGGTGTATATTTCACAATGTAGCTTATCAGGAAGATCCATTTTCTGCATCCTCTTCAGATTCATGACCCTTTCAATTCAATTAGAAAAGTCTTAAATCTTAGAATTCCCTTGCAGTTTGATTAGCGGTCTCTGCATCTTAGCCATCTTAATTCCCCCTGCTTGTCTGTGTACATACGGAAGTAAAATTTTGACTTGTCTCTTGACGATAAAGATATCTGCCTCAGATTTTATACAGATGAAAATAAATAAAGGTATAAGCATCCTGTAATGACAAGAATCCTCCAATGTGAGATTAATTTCAGACATAGAAGGTATTTATTTTAGCCGTTCTTCTTTCTTTGCTCCGTTGTCATAGTTCTCTCAATCATCTTCTACGGAACCCTTGCTTATCTTCTTTCTCAATTACTGGGAGTCCTCGACTTGTGACCACAATTGAGCCCCATTTCTGTTGTTAAGCAAGACATTCATTCAGTGAATTTTGCCCCATTTTTGTGACCTTTCTTATCACAGTTGTTAAGGGAATCACTGCAGCTGATAAGTGAGTAACCCGGTTGCGTAGTGAACTTGGCTTCCCCCATTGACGTGGCTTGTTGGAAGGTCACAAAAGGGGATCACGTGACTTTGAGACGCAGCAACGATCAGAAATATGAACCAGTTGCCAAGCTGGATCTCAATTTTGATCGCATGGTCATGGGGATGCTGCAAAGTTCATAGCTGTGAAAAACGGACACAAGACACTTTTTTCTGTGCTGTTGTATCCTTGAATGGTCACTAAATGAACTGATGTAAGTTGAGGACTACCTGCATTTGGCTGGGCCTGGCCACTCATGAAAGCCACCTGGTCAGACACCTCAGAGTTCTTTAAAATGCCAACTTTTTAGTTAGTAACCCTCCTTCATAGTTAGAATAGAATAGAGTAGGGTAGAGTAGGGTAGGGTAGGGTAGGGTAGAGTAGAGTAGAGTAGAGTAGAATAACAGAGTTGGAAGGGACCTTGGAGGTCAAATAGAATAGAATAGAATAGAATAGAATAGAATAGAATAGAATAGAATAGAATAGAATAGAATAGAATAGAATAGAATTCTTTATTGGCCAAGTGTGATTGGACACACAAGGAATTTGTCTTGGTGCATATCCTCTCAGTATACATAAAAGACACACATTTGTCAAGAATCATAAGGTACAACACTTATTGATAATCATAGGGTGCAAATAAGCAATCAGGAAACAATCAATATCAATATAAATCATAAGGATACCAGCAACAAAGTTACAGTCATACAGTCATAAGTGGAAGGAGATGGGTGGTGGGAATGATGACAAGATTAATAGTAGTGCAGATTTAGTAACTATTTTGACAGTGTTGAGGGAATTATTTGTTTAGCAGAGTGATGGCGTTCGGGAAGAAACTGTTCTTGTGTCTAGTTGTTCTGGTGTGCAGTGCTCTATACCGTCGTTTTGAGGGTAGGAGTTGTTAGTTGGAGACCCCTGCTTTAGAAGGAGTGAAAAATACAGCAGAAATAATAATAATAAAAGAATAACACACATAACCCCCCCCCACATGCCCAACTGAGCCGAAAAAATGCTTTTAAAAGTAAAAAAAAAAGCCTCTGATGATTGCGTGGCTCAGCTGGGATCGTCAGAACCTTTTAAAAGCCTTTTTTCTACAACCTCTTCAGCTGAAGAGGTTGTAGAAAAAATGCTTTTAAAAGTAAAAAAAAAAATTGGCTACGTCCACTCAGTCACATTACCCCCCAAGCCACGCTCACAGAACTGGTAGTAACAAATTTTACATTGCACCCCGCCCTGAACCAATTAATGACACGTACCGAGGTATCACTGCATTATCTTTATGACTGAGATTTCATCCATGGAAACCTTTTGAAAAGGGCTTACCACATGCTGCTCCAATTTCAGATGGACCAATAAGTGGAAAAAAATCGAGATCCCTGTTTCAGCCTCTCCCAAAATGCTTTTCACAAATTTCCATTGGCTGAAGTTTGATTCCTGTTAACGCTGCTGGCGGCAAGAGGCAAATCATTGAAAAGTAAAATAAATGGATTTCTTCTGCATCCCTAACCCCGGTTTCAGTTCTAAACTGGCAGCTAAAGTTATTCATCACCAAATGCAAATCTTATGGGAATCCCTGTCAACTTTTCTCCTACTTGGGGGAACTTGCTAATTATCCATCTTACCATACTGGCTGCTTTATGTAACTTAGTCCCCGAGCAAATTTTTTGTCACTCGAACCATCAATCTCAGCTTCCTGTTGAAAATTGCCAAGAGGGAAAATGAAAATTCAATCCCAGGCTCCAATAAATGAATATATACATATGTGTGTGTGTGTGTGTGTGTGTGTGTGTGTGTGTGTGTGTGTGTGTGTGTGTATGTTTTCTGAGGTTTTCGCGGGTGTTGGTATGTAGGTCTTTGGTTATTCGGGTTTTCTCCCGCGTAAAATTGGAAGTGTCTTGGCGACGTTTCGACGAAATCCCATTCGTCATCATCAGGCTAGGTGTTTATAATTTCATATATATATTATTCAGGTCTTTTCCCGTGTAAGGTTGAGAGTATCTTGGTGACTCTTCGACAAGGTCTCACTTGACACCTTCAGGCTGGTGCTTACGGCTTCGTGCTTGTGCGAGGAAAGCGTGGTCGGACCTGCCGTCTCTCTATAAATACTGGTGGGGAGGTGGGGAGTGTTGGCTTTGTTGCTGTAAGCGGGTTGGTTGGCTGTGTGATTGCATCTTTGATTGGTAGGTGGGGTGGATGTTTGCAGATTAGTCAGCTGTTTCGTAGCATCCTGTGTGTGTGTGGTCCTAGTTATGTGCCCATTAGTCTTTTGTGTTGTAACGACCTGGGTAACGGGCTGTGTGGAAACATCCTGAGTTCTGGTAATGTGACCTCCTGAGTCTTGTGCTGTAACAACCTGGGCTTAGGTGTTGTGACCTCTTGAATTCTGTGATGTAGTGTCCTGAGCAGATGGCTGTGATGCAGCATCCCGGGTTTTGGTTTGGCTCCAAGTCTGAGATCTTGTCATGTGTTCATGGCGTGTGTCAGTGTGCTTTGTGTGGGGATCAGAAGGGGCGCAGCAGCTGGTGGTGCCACTCTCTTTTGGGAGATACCTCAGCAGGTGTGTTTTTCAAAATATATTTCTTAATGCTTCTCTTCCATTGTTCAGTTGCAAGATAAAGCTTTATTTTTTACCATTTCCTCCCTCCCTTGGAAGAGACGGTAGCGGATGCTTCGGTTTGTGTTTCTATCAGTTTGCAAAACAGCACCCCTTTCTTTCTCAGGTTGTCTGAGCTGTGATTTCACTTATTAACAAGCGGAGTGTGTGAAAGAGACAGTTACCATTTCCTCCTGCTTAAGGATTCTATTTTGTGTTCGACACTCAAAAATTATTACCCTCAGCTCAAGCTCTGTGCCGCAGCTGCGAAAGAAATATATGTGGCTAAGAGGTTTTTTAAAAAATAAGATTTTTTTTAAAAAATGTTTTTTAAAAATAGGGACGCGGTGGCTCAGTAAGCTTGTCGATCGAAAGGTCAGCAGTTCAGCGGTTTGAATCCCTAGTGCTGCATAACGAGGGTGAGCTCCCGTGACTTGTCCCAGCTTCTGCCAACCTAGCAGTTCGAAAGCAGGTGAAAAATGCAAGTAGAAAAATAGGGACCACCTTTGGTGGGAAGGTAACAGCGTTCCGCGCACCTTTGGCGTTGAGTCATGCTGGCCACATGACCAGGGAGATATCTTCGGACAGTGCTGGCTCTTTGGCTTTGAAATGAATTGAACAATAGAATAGAATAGAATAGAATAGAATAGAATAGAATAGAATAGAATAGAATAGAATAGAATAGATTTTTTTATTGGCCAAGTGTGCTTGGACACACAAGGAATTTGTCTTGGTGCATACGCTCTCAGTGTACATAAAAGAAAAGATACATTCATCAAGAATCATAAGGTACAACACTTAATGATAGTCATAGGGTACAAATAAGCAATCAGGAAACAATATCAATATAAATCGTAAGGATACAAGCAACAAGGTTACAGTCATACAGTCATCAGGGGAAATAGATGGGTGACGGGAATGATGAGAAGATTAATAGTAATGCAGATTTAGTGAATAGTTTGACAGTGTTGAGGGAATTATTTGTTTAGCAGAGTGATGGCGTTTGGGAAAATACTTCTTGTGTCTAGTTGTTCTGGTGTGCAGTGCTCTATAGTGTCGTTTTGAGGGTAGGAGTTTGAAACAGTTTAGGTCCAGGATGTGAGGGGTCTGTAAATATTTTCACGGCTCTCTTCTTGACTCGTGCAGTATACAGGTCCTCACTGGAAGGCAGGTTGGTAGCCATTGTTTTTCCTGCAGTTCTAATGATCCTCTGAAGTCTGTGTCTGTCTTGTTGGGTTGCAGAACCAAACCAGACAGTTCTAGAGGTGCAGATGATAGACTCAATCGTTCCTCTGTAGAACTGGATCAGCAGCTCCTTGGGCTGAATGAAATGAAACAGGTTGCCTCCAGGGACTGTGGGTGCTCCAATTTAAAAAAAAAAAATTGGACAATCATTTGACAGCAATGATATAAGGACTCCTGCCATGGGCAGGATGATAAAGTAGAAGACCTCTTCCAGCCTTATGACTCTGTAGAAAAATGTACTGAATAATTAGGATGAATATCTTTTTAAAAAATTCTTGGACAATCAGCAATCAAACCACTGTGGCACCCATCCATATTTCCGCTCTAGCCGTGGCTGTCCTATCAACACAGATAAAGAAGCTCTCATTCATTTATTCTTCTTAAATGTTGGTGGCCTCATTCTGCTGCTTTATCTATCAGGCCCTTGCTTCTAACTGCTGGCTACTTTCGTTATTGGTGTTTCCAAGGTGTTTTTCTATTGCGTCAAGAAATATCCATGGCCATAGACATTGACTGTAGAGCTTCAAAAATGTCCTTGGAGAACAATGTGTTTGAAAATTCAGGTTAATCAGAGTTCCCTGTCTATTGTCAGGGTTTGCACCAGGCCCAGTAATAAATCTTAACTCTCCAGACGTTCAACCCTATTTTCAGGAAGTTGTTTTCAAAAGAAGCTCATCGATGCAATATACCTAGATTAATTTTTTAAAGCAGACTAGGAGTGTGTGTGATGCCTGGCGCGTGGTGTGTGTGTGTGAGAGAGAGAGAGAGAGAAAGAGAGAGAGAGAGAGAGGTGTAGTGATTAAGGCATCAGCCTAGAAACCAGGAGACTGTGAGTTCTAGTCCTGCCTTAGGCAGAAAGCCAGCTGGGTGACCTTGGACTAGTTACTTTCTCCCAGTTCTACAAAGGAGGCCGTGACAAACCACTTGCAAAAAATGTTGTTAAGAAACATGGAAAGACTTGTGGAAGGAAGGAAGGAAGGAAGGAAGGAAGGAAGGAAGGAAGGAAGGAAGGAAGGAAGGAAGGAAGGAAGGAAGGGGAATGGGAGGGAGGAGGGGATGGGAAGGAAGGAAGGAAGGAAGGAAGGAAGGAAGGAAGGAAGGAAGGAAGAAGAGAGGGTGGGAGAGAGGAAGGAGGGAGGAGGGACAGAAGGAAGGAAGGAAGGAAGGAAGGAAGGAAGAAGGAAGGAAGGAAGGAAGGAAGGAAGGAAGGAAGGAAGGAAGGAAGGAAGGAGAGTGAGGGAGGGAAGGGAGGGATAGAAGGAAGGAAGGAAGGAAGGAAGGAAGGAAGGAAGGAAGGAAGGAAGGAAGGAAGGAAGGAAGAAAGAAAGAAAGAAAGAAAGAAAGAAAGAAAGAAAGAAAGGAGGGAGGAGGAGGATGGGAGGGAGGGAGGAAGGAGGGGATGGGAAGGAAGGAAGGAAGGAAGGAAGAAGAGAGGGTGGGAGAGAGGAAGGGAGGGAGGAGGGGACAGAAGGAAGAAGGAAGGAAGGAAGGAAGGAAGGAAGAAAGAAAGAAAGAAAGAAAGAAAGAAAGAAAGAAAGAAAGAAAGAAAGAAAGAAAGAAAGAAAGAAAGAAAGAAAGAAAGAAAGAAAGGAGGGAGGGAGGGAGGGAGGGAGGATGGGAGGGAGGGAGGAAGGAGGGGATGGGAAGGGAGGAAGGAAGGAAGGAAGGAAGGAAATACCCACATGAATACCCACAATACACATATACACTCAAGCTCAGCTACTCTCTGTCTCCCCTCTCCAAGGATTACATTCTAGACTTTGCATCCTCTTCCTGAATTCACGAAAATCTTTTTTTCTGTCTGACTTTGAGACAGGCGGCATCTGTTCATCGTTCACACAATGGATCTATTACCGAGCTACAGAGCCACTTCCTTTCTCACCCACTTCAATCCTTACAACGGGTAGATACTTCTGGATAAGAAAGACCTTTGAAGAACTTCACCCATTCCCTCCGCTTCCAAAAATACCTTTGCCCAAAGTCGCTTCCAGATAAGTTCCCAACAAACACCGCCTATGCTATTGAACTGGGCTCCTCAACCTGGCAGGATTTGTCAAGCCTTAATGTTGAATGGTGACAAAATTGGCACGGAGATCGGAGTGGGGGTGGATTGAGAAAATATTCTCCCCCTCCTTCTTTTTTTTGGGTGGGGGGGAAGAGGGGGATAAGAGGCTTTCTTTCCTTCCCTCAAGGGATGAAACCTACTGATCCTGCTTTCTGTTTCAAGAGGCCTCGTGAAATCAAAAAACCAAAATGTCCTTGAGGCTTTTTTTCATGTTCTTAAATCCTTCAGATTAAAGTGTTTTCGAGAAATAACTGCGGTATGTGGAGCATTCAGGGTTCGGGTGGCAATTAGCGACAACCGGGAAAGGGTAAAGAGGTAACGCTTTCACAGCTTCCTGCTCGAGGAATTAGCAGTTGCTAATGATGATTTCAAAAAATGTCAGACGGGCAGGTTGCAAGAAAGGCATTTAAGATGGGCGTGGGAGGAAATGCTCTTCCCTTCCCCCACCCTCCCATCTGGAACCAACAGTGCTCCTCAGCCTGGCATCTGAACATAATCCAGGCCTTTTTTTAAAAAAAAAAAATCTCCTGGGAAAGTAAAAAAGACCTTCTTGTGGTAGCATTCATGCAGTTATTGAAATGGTTTGTGATTGCCTCTTTTCTGCATAGAGGGAGATAGGTGGAGATGGAAATGATGGAGAGGGAGACGGAGACGGAGACGGAGAGAGAAATGGAGTTAAAGGGAGATTGAGATAGGTGGACAGAGATAGGTAGAGATGGAGGTGAGGCTAGTTGGAGATGGTTGGGATGGAGGTATGGTGGAGATGGTGGAGATGGACATAGAAGGAGACAGAGATAGATGGAGATGGAAATAGAGATAGTTGGAGATGGAGGTAGAGATGGAGATGGAGACAGAGACGGAGACAGAGATGGAGATGGAGATAGGTGGAGATGGACATGGAAATAGAGATCGAGATAGATAGAGATGGAGATTGATGGAGATGGAGACAGGTGGAGTTGGAAATAGGTGGAGAAGGACATGGAGATGGAAGGTGGAGATGGAGATGGAGAGGTGGAGAAGGAGATAGACGAAGATAGATGGACATGGAGAAAGGTGAAGATGGAGATAGGTGGAGAAGGACATGGAGATGGAGATAGGTGGAGATGGAGAGGTGGAGAAGGAGATGGAGATAGATGGAGACAGATGGAGACAGAGATAGATGGAGATGATGGAGATTCTCCAATCCAGTTTATAGCACTGGATTTTGTAAGGTCTGTCAATCAGATATTAACAACAGCCAACTCATCTTAGCTTTGGAGATTAACCGAGATCATCTAGGCTGCCAACTCCTGACCCCATTCCCATTTTAACCTGAACGTTTTTAAAGCTCTCAAGGAAACCTAGAGTCACGGATGTTTTAGCTTGGATGGACCAAACTGATCCCGGTAATTAGATGAAAGGAACTCTTTTCTTATCTTGTCTGAGCTAGGATGCAAACTCACGGTCTCGTGGCAGTTGGCTCAAAGTCACCCAGCCAGCTTCCATGGCTGAAGTGGGGCTAGAGCTCACAATCACCTGGTGATTGGTTCAAAGCCATCCAACCAGTGGTAGGATTCAAATAATTTAACAACCGGTTCTCTGCCCTAATGACTGGCTGGGTGGGCGTGGCCATGGTGGGCGTGGCCAGAGGGTGTGACAAGCAGCACTCAGCCTCCTGCACCCCCCTGGGAGCAAAATCAGGCTGCAGGGGACACTGCAGCCCCCTTTTGGGCCTAGTAGACCTCCCTGCATCCTTCTAGGAGCAAAATGGGCCGGGGGGGGCGCCTCACCTTCCCGCACCCCATTTTGGGACTAGTAGGCCTCCCTGCACTTACCTAGGAGCCAAAATGGGGTGCATGGGGATTCCTGGAAGGGACGGGGAGTGGACAGCCCAGCCAGCAATTTAACAACCGGTTCTCCCGAATCGGCCTGAACCAACTGAATCCTGCTACTGCATCCAGCCATCTTTCATGCCTAATGTGGGACTAGAAATCACAATCTCCTGGCGATTGGCCAAACGTCACCCAGTTGGTTTTCATACCTAAGGTGGGGACTAGAACTCACTTTCTCCTGGTTTCTAATCTGGTGCTTTAAGCACTAGCTAGATCTCCCCATTTGTTCTGTCCCCTCCTTTCCTTTCCAAAACAATATGCCAGCTGTGGCTGTCTGCCAGCAATTTATTTATACTTGGCTGGGCTTCTTCTGGCAACAAAAGTTCTGGCAACATTCCTTCACGTGCCAGCCAAGTCCTTATCAAGTAGCAACGTGCCGACAGACCGT
Organism: Ahaetulla prasina; assembly: GCF_028640845.1. Lineage (NCBI taxonomy): Eukaryota > Metazoa > Chordata > Lepidosauria > Squamata > Colubridae > Ahaetulla > Ahaetulla prasina. Next base: position 7,672,495 of record NC_080546.1, on the reverse strand, counting down.
TGCCAGGGCAACCAGGAGTCTGCAGGATGATCTAAAGTACTCACAAATAATCCCAGCCTTCAGTCCAAATCAGTCAAAGAGCCAGTAGTCCGTAACTTTGTTCGACACAAGAGCCTACAGAGCACTCTTCCTGCTTTTATCCCCTGTGGGGTGTGGCTCCATGACTCAGCACTCCCTGGGCCTGCCCCACCTTTTCCTCTGCTGCGCACGCTTATCTTGGCATCGCTGTTTCGCATCTAGCCAAGATTGATCCTCAGCAGCTGGTTCTTGGGGCGTTGCCAGGGAGGAGGAGGGGTCAGGGGAAAGAGGCCTTGTCAACTCCTCCTCCTCCTCCTGGCCTGCAGCTGGAATCTGGGATGGTGCCAGGGAGGAGGAGGGTCGGGTGGGGGGGAAAGGAGGCCTTGCCAGCTCCTCCTCCTCATTGTTTGTTTTTGTTTGTTTGTTTTTTTGAATTTATATCCCGCCCTTCTCCGAAGACTCAGGGCGGCTTACAATGTGTTAAGCAATAGTCTTCATCCATTTGTATATTATATACAAAGTCAACTTATTGCCCCCAACAATCTGGGTCCTCATTTTACCTACCTTATAAAGGATGGAAGGCTGAGTCAACCTTGGGCCTGGTGGGACTTGAACTTGCAGTAATTGCAAGCAGCTGTGTTAATAACAGACAGACTTAGTCCGTTGAGCCACCAGAGTTTGGACTAAGCTGAGAATGAATTAATTCTCAGCTGTTTTAATAAAATAAGTTTGTTCAGGACCGAATTGTTTTTGGTAATCACTATTTGAGCCTTGGTCACCACAGATAAGAGACTGGAGAATTGTAGGTAGTTCCCATGTGGGATATCGGTGTATCGTCAAAGGCTTTAAGATAGTCGCACCTGTTGTGGCCTGCCAGCGGCCAGTGCAGATTCAGACGGTTAGGAGGTTGGGAAGGAACATGGGCCAGTCCTGGAGTCTGGGGAAGGCTCTGATGAGTCTGTGTTGGAGGCAGAGATGGGGTCAGGGCTATCTGACAGTTGTCAGCTGCCTTCGGAGTCAGACATCAGTGAGGCAGAGGAACAGTTGGACCCTGTTCCATTCTCCAAGTTGTCCGGCTCCAGGAGGCCAGGCCCAGGGGCCGGAGCCACAACACCATTACATTCCAGAGAATTAAATTTACTTTGGATTGTCCCATGTCAAACTTGTCCATGTCATGAACCGGAGCTTAAAAACACAGAACTAGGGTAGCACCCTTACTTAAGAAAAGTACCTTCCTTTGATTATCAAACTCATTTGCCGAAACGTCTTGTCATTCAGACCGTGACAAGGAAGACCGCTATCCAAAAAAACCCCAACCCTCTGAGAATTATAATGCATCCATTAAAAATGCAGACAATCAAAAATGGGACAGAGAGTCATAAATCACTCATATGCTTACAGTGATGAATGGGATTCCAGCAAAGGTTACCACAACACTACCATGATAAATAATCATGTAAATTGCAGAGAAATACAATAGCAATTATCATGAATTCTGCGCCACTAAAAGAGACTGGGGGAAAGAGTTTCTCTTGAGAAATTAGATGAGCATGTAGAAGAAGACGTGGAGATTATACTTCAAATAGCATCCATCCAGAAGCTGCCATTTCATTGCCCCGGTTCAGTATTTAGATTAACCCAGTGATGGGATTCAACCGGTTCGCACCACTTCGGGAGAACCGGTGGTTCACTTTCTGAGCAGTTTGGCAAACTGGTTGTTGGAAGAAATCATTAGGGCAGAGAAGCAGTTGCTAAATTACTTGAATCCCACCACTGGGTTAATCCTTCTCTCAAGTTTGGATTTGATCTCATGCTCTTTGAGGGAGGCAACGTGATGTAAATTTTGCCTCGCTTCTCCATTAAAAACGTTTCAGTTCGTAGAATCCTAGAAATGAGGGATGAAAGAAATGCTGGAGGTCTTCTAGTCCAACCCTCTGCTAAAGGCAGGAGGCCTCATACCATCCCAGACAAATGGCTGTCCAGCTTTTTTTCCTTCCTTCCTTCCTTCCTTCCTTCCTTCCTTCCTTCCTTCCTTCCTTCCTTCCTTCCTTCCTTCCTTCCCCTCCTTCTCCTCCCCTCCCCTCTCCTCCCCTCTCCTCTCCTCCCCTCCTCTCCCCTTCCCTCCCCTTCCCTTCCTTTCCTTTCCTTTCCTTTCCTTTCCTTTCCTTTCCTTTCCTTCCTTCCTTCCTTCTCTCCTCCCTCCCTTCCTTTCCTTCCTACCTTCCTTCCCTCCTTCCCTCTCCTCTCCTCTCCTCTCCTCCCTTTCCTTTCCTTTCCTTTCCTTTCCTTTCCTTTCCTTTCCTTTCCTTTCCTTTCCTTTCCTTTCCTTTCCTTTCCTTTCCTTTCCTTTCCTCCCTCCCTCCCTCCCTCCCTCCCTTTCTTCTCTTCCCTACCTTCCCTCTCCTCTCCTCTCCTCTCCTCCTCTCCCTCCCTTCCTTCCCTCCCTCCCTTCCTTCCCTCCCCTTCCTTCCCTTCCCTACCTTCCCTCACCTTTCATCCCCTCCCCTCCCCTCCCTTTCCTTTCCTTTCCTTTCCTTTCCTCCCCTCCCCTCCCCTCTTCTCTTCCCTTCCCTTTCCCTTCCCTTCTCTTCCCTCCCAGCAACATTGTGTGTCTTGTAATAATATTATAACCTCCTCGTAAGCCAAATGGATTTGGTGTCCCTGTATTATAGGTGTCACATCCTGGAGCAGCAACTCAGAGGTGAAGAGGTCAAGATGACTTTCAAAACTGAGAAGAGAAGGGAAAAGGCTAGCACATTCACAAGGCGGAAAAAGGCTGACTCGGAGAAAATGTGCAGGTTCGTGAGCAGACTGCTAATAAAATGGACCAGGAAGGAAGTCAGGCATACCTGAAACATCCTTTCTGGTTCTCTAAGCATTTGGACAAGATTTGGCCCCCTTCACCCCCCTGCATTTTGATCAGTGGAAATGACTATACATGAACATGAATGTAATTCTACAGAGGAATGATTGAGTCTGTCATTTGCACTTCTATAACTGTCTGGTTCGGTTCTGCAACCCAACAAGATGGACACAGACTTCAGAGGATAATTAGAACTGCAAAAAAAAAAAAAACCAATTACTACCAACCTGCCTTCCATTGAGGACCTGTATACTGCACGAATCAAGAAGAGGTCTGTGAAAATATTTACAGATCCCTCACATCCTGGACATAAACTGTTTCAACTCCTACCCTCAAAACGACGCTATAGAGCACTGCACACCAGAACAACTAGACACAAGAACAGTTTTTTCCCCGAAGGCCATCACTCTGCTAAACAAATAATTCCCTCAACACTGTCAAACTATTTACTGAATCTGCACTACTATTAATCTTCTCATCGTTCCCATCACCAATCTCTTTCCACTTATGACTGTATGACTATAACTTGTTGCTGGCAATCCTTATGATTTATATTGATATATTGATCATCAATTGTGTTGTAAATGTTGTACCTTGATGAACGAATCTTTTCTTTTTAGAATAGAATAGAATAGGATAGAATTTTTATTGGCCAAGTGTGATTGGACACACAAGGAATTTGTCTTGGTGCATATGCTCTCAGTGTACATAAAAGAAAAGATACGTTCATCAAGGTACAACATTTACACGCCAATAAAAAATTCTATTCTATTCTATTCTATTCTATTCTATTCTATTCTATTCTATTCTATTCTATTCTATTCTATTCTGTTCTATGACACGAAAAGGCATGGGAAGAGCCAGCGATCGCTTCGTGGCTTGAGGGAGTCATTTCGAAGAGCCTTCGTGAACAGAGGGCTTCAGCCAGTTGCCTTCCAACTCAGACTTTGCACCAAACTTGTATACTTCCTTGAGGCCCTCTTACAAAAACCATTAGGTGCTTATTTGAGAGGTAAACTCTCATATGGACAGGGAAATGAAAGATATTTCCCTTTTTATGTTTTTATGATCTATTTTTAACACTAAACTGTTTAAATCTATCAGAGTATTCTATTTTTTCTCTTTCTCTCATTATCTCTTTCTCTTATTATCTGTCTCTCTCTCTCTCTCATCTATCTATCTCTCTATCTCTCTATCTCTCTATCTATCTATCTATCTATCTATCTATCTATCTATCTATCTATCTATCTATCTATCTATCTATCCATTTATCCTGCCTTCATTATTTTTATAAATAAGGCAGCAATACACACAATTTTCTTATTTTCTTTCTTTCGTTCTTTCTTTCTTTCTTTCTTTCTTTCTCTTGTTTCCTTCCTTCCTTCCTTTCCTTTCCCCTTTCCTCTTCCTTCCTTCCTTCCTTCCTTCCTTCCTTCCTTCCTTTCTCTCTCTCTCTTCTTTCTTCTTTCACTCTTCTCTTCTTTCCTTCCCATTCTTCTCTTCTCTTCCCTTCCCTTCCCTTCCTTGTAACCAATAATTTAACAACAGGTTCTGTAAGAGTGGCTAAGTGGGCATGGCTAAGTGGTCATGTGACTGGGTGGCATAGCTAAATGGATGTGTGACTGGGTGGGCATGGCTAGGTGGTCATGTGACTAACCCTAACCCTAGTGTTAAACACATGTAAACACTTAAACACAACCTTAAACTTTGGTGGGCATTGCCAACTCCATATCACTTACTCCCACCCAGTCATATGACTACCCCGAGTTACGCCACTCCCAGAGTGGGAATCCAGCGTTTCGTAGGAAAGCAGGCTGGGTCACGTGGTGGAGAGCCAAATAATAGCTCAGCTATGCCTCGGTATGTCACTACAGCTAGCTGTGCAACTCTGCGAGCGGGGCCAATAAATAGTGGTGGGGAGGGGCAGGGCAGGGCGAGCCAGCAATTTAACAAACGGTTCGGCCGAACCACCTAGAACCAGCAGAATCCCACCACTGCCTGTAAACAATAATTCAGTTTCAGGCTTATCTCATAGACTGTATCTTGTAATCTACTGTAATATACCAACTTCATTTTTTAAAAATAAATCTTTTTATGAAAACATTTCATGTTTATATGTCTATCCGTAAAGCTGTAGGAGGAATAAATTGATGGCTGAAACATATTCTGCACACCATGCACATCCTTGGGATCTATCAGTTTACAATCCTCTTACCAACCGGCCCTATTTTTAACATGCGCTAGCGAAATGTGTAGCGCAGTTTTTAAATGGGATTTAAATGGCTTTGTGTCACTTCCTCCTTTATCAGGATAAACAGTTGCCCGAGGTATATTGAATTCGGGCAAATTAAGTGATGACAAATGAGAAGCTAACGTCTTAACGTCGGCAGATCCAATTTGAATATTTCTTAATGGAAATCAATATTCATGCTCGATTTGCAAATTGCAAATGCTCCCTTTTCCCCCCCCATTTCGGTTGTGATCCTTTTCTCGAAATGACCCTTGTTGATATATAGCGGCTGTCTTAATGCGAAAACTTTCTCTCCTTTGGTCACTTCACGGTAAATTCAAGAAGCAACTTCAAAGTTTTCTGCGGCTTGTTTTCTTGAAAACCTCTGCAAATAACTGCTCACCGTTCATTTCTACCCCGCTTGCATAGAAAGTACCAGTCATAAGATTATAAAGTCATAAACAGTGGTGGGATTCAAGTAATTTAACAACCGGTTCTCTAAATCCCTAATGATTTCTTCCAACAACCAGTTTGCCAAACTGTTCAGAAAGTTAACAACCGGTTCTCCCGAAGTGGTGTGAACTGGCTGAATCCCACCACTGATCATAAAGGTCTACAGACCTCTCACATCCTGGACATAAATTGGTTTGACTTCTACTCTCAAAGGGACACTGTAGGGCACTGCACACCAGAACAACAAGACACAAGGGAAGTTTTTCCCCGAATGCCATTACTCTGCTAAACAACTAATCCCCACAACACTGTCAAACTATTTACTAAGACTGGATTACTATTATTCTTCTCATCCTTCCCATTACCTATCACCTCCCACTTATGACTATAACCTTGTTGCTTGTATCTTTACAATTTATATTGTTTTATTTAGTTTCCTTTGATTGATTATTTAGTATCCTATGACTATCACTAAGTGGTGTTTCTTATGATTCTTGTTGAATCTATTTGTTGAATATATTTTTATGTACACTGAGAGCTTATGCACCAAAGACAAATTCTTTGTATGTCCAATCACACTTGGCCAATAAATTCTTCTTATTCTATTCTATTCTATTCTATTCTATTCTATTCTATTCTATTCTATTCTATTCTATCCTATTCTATTCCATTCCATTCCATTCCATATTTTCCTATTCTATTCTATTCTATTCTATTCTATTCTATTCTATTCTATTCTATTCGTCTAGTCCATTCCATTCCATTCCATTCCATTCCATATTTTCCTATTCTATTCTGTTCTGTTCTGTTCTGTTCTGTTCTGTTCTGTTCTGTTCTGTTCCATTCCGTTCCATTCCATTCCATTCCATTCCATTCCATATTTTTCTATTCTATTCTATTCTATTCTATTCTATTCTATTCTATTCTATGCTATGCTATGCTATTCTATTCTATTCTATTCCATTCTTATTCTTATTCTTATTCCTATTCTATTCCATTCTATTCTATTCCATTCTTATTCTTATTCTTATTCCTATTCTATTCCATTCCATTCCATTCCATTCCATATTTTCTATTCTATTCCATTCCATTCCATTCCATTCCACTCCACTCCACTCCACTCCACTCCATTCCATTCTAATAAGTTAAATACAGGTAGCCCTCGATTTAAGACAACAATTGAGCCCAACATTTCAGTTGTTAAGCGAGACATTTGTTAAGTGAGTTTTCCCTGACTTTAGCACCTTTCTTGCCATCATTGTTAAGTAAATCACTATAACCTGGTTAAATTTCTAGGTTCTATCATATCGCAAGATCTCAAATGGACAGCTAACATCAAAAACATCATTAAAAAAGGACAGCAAAGAATGTTCTTTCTGCGCCAACTCAGTAAGCTCAAACTGCCCAAGGAGCTGCTGATTCAGTTCTACAGAGGAATTATTGAGTCTGTCATTTGCACCTCTATAACTGTCTGGTTCGGTTCTGCAACCCAACAAGAAAAACACAGACTTCAGAGGATAATTAGAACTGCAGAAAAAATAATTGCTACCAACCTGCCTTCCATTGAGGACCTGTATACTGCACGAATCAAGAAGAGGGCCGTGAAAATATTTGCAGATCCCTCGTATCCTGGACATAAACTGTTTCAACTCCTACCCTCAAAACGACGCTATAGAGCACTGCACACCAGAACAACTAGACACAAGAACAGTTTTTTCCCGAAGGCCATCACTCTGCTAAACAAATAATTCCCTCAACACTGTCAGACTATTTACTGAATCTGCACTACTATTAATCTCCTCATCGTTCCCATCACCAATCTCTTTCCACTTATGACTGTGTGACTATAACTTGTTGCTGGCAATCCTTATGATTTATATTGATATATTGACCATCAATTGTGTTGTAAATGTTGTACCTTGATGAAGGTATCTTTTCTTTTATGTACACTGAGAGCATATGCACCAAAACAAATTCCTTGTGTGTCCAATCACACTTGGCCAATAATAAATTCTATTCTATTCTATTCTATTCTATTCTATTCTATTCTATTCTATTCTATTCTATTCTATTCTATTCTATTCTAAGTGAATCGGGCTTTCCCATTGACTTTGAATGTCAGAGGGTCGCAAAAGGGGATCACGTGATTCTGGGACACTGCAACCGTCATAAATACGAGTCAGTTGCCAAGCGCCTGAATTTTGATCACGTGATCGTGGGGCTGCTACAAAGGTCGTAACTGTGAAAAGCAGTCATCATCCACTTTGTCAGTGCAGTTGGAACTTTGAACGGTCACTAAATGAACTGTTGTAAGGCGAGGACTAACTGTATTGTTCAAGATTACGAAGATCATGAAAAGTTGGGGTTTTTTTTCTAATTCAAATGTAATGCAACACATTCTCGAAAAGGACGCAGATTAAATCTATCTTTGCTTAGTTCCCTTTGAAGCTGATGGATCTGGGATTGATTATCTGTCCTTTTCTTTTAGATGACGAAAGAACCGTCTTTGGTTCAAACTCCTCACTTGGTGACTTTAAGGGCAAATCTGGGTACAGATAATCCTTGAGTTACAACAGTTCATTTAGCAACAGATCACAAGAAATTGGACCACCTCACACCCAGCTGATCAAATCAAGCCGAAACCAGACTGTGACATCATCAGAAGACATCCGAACGACAACACCCCGCACTAATTTACGACACACAGACGATGTAAACTTAAAACCAAGGATTATGACTCAGCAACTACAGCCATCCAATCACACAACCCGAAATCAGACCACAACTCAGAAAGGTGTTTAAAGGCCAGTGCTCCACCAGACAAGCACGCCTCCTCGAAGTGGGACGAAATGCTGGCAACCAAATCGCCAAGCTCAAACCAACTGTCAACTCCTAAAGCATTCCTGGCCTGCTCTAGAGTTGCCAAAGGCAGGAGGGTGGAAAACTGATGGAGCAGCACCTCAGCCACAACCAGGAGCACATTCCATGCATACCTTTCTCAAGGCTGTATCCCTGGTTACCGGCAACAGCCGGAGAGGCGTATAATCTACAGCCCACGAAAGTGCTCTGTTGGAGAATGTGATTTATGACACACCCTGGGAGGAGGGGGGAGACAGGATCATACTTGGGGCATAAATTACGTGAGGCAGATCTGACTTCACTTGGGTACGTGCTGACATGTTGCTCCTAATAAATAACTGGATTTCTTTTGAAACTTGGCTCGAGGCTCATCATTTAATTAGGGCATCGGTCGGAACCCTGACAGCAAGTCAGCTCTGCCCCATGTGATTTATGCCCCAACTATGACCCTGTCTCCCCCTCTCCTCCCAGGGTGTGACATACTTATAACTCTGAATAATATAGATAGATAGGAATCCACACACATAGAAATGGATATACAATCATGCAAAAACTAACTTTCTCCCCCCTCCCCACCACTGTGTTGACCAATGGAGAATGGGCAATTTTGGAGGAATTGCAGTGAAGGGAATTTGCAACCCTGGTTGTTTTGTTTTGAAATCCCTTCCAGGGTTAAAGATTTTCCTTTCTCCTTGATTTTATCAAGCCAGAAAGGAAGGCGGGGGAAACAATCACAAGGTGCTGTTAATTAAAAGTGCAGCATTGATATTTTTCCTTTAAAAAATGGAAAGGTCAATCCTGAGAAGGCTTATTTTGTGAAAGTAAAAATTGGGGTGCCCCGTTACATTTTTACCCCTTTGCTATTGTTGTCGTTGTAGGTAAAAGAATCTGCTTCTTTTCTTCCTTCAGGATTTCATTTTTATTTAAAGAAGAAGGAATAAAAACACGCCACACAATTGGAGATGAGATGGAAATGCCAGTTGGGTGTACTCACAGATCCTCACAGCATGCGGCATGGATGATTTTGTAAGGACTTGCAGGAAATAACTTCTGGATGTGATTTGTCATTTTTTTTCCTCTTTAAGCTGCTGCCAGCCCGGGAGCATTTTAGCACAAAGTGGAAAGGGGATAAGGAATAAATTTAATAATATAAATAAATAAACAGAGCAGAGGTTTAGAAAATGATGCACGGTTTGGAAAAGGTGAAGAGAGAGATGTTTAATAATAATAATAATAATAATAATAATAATAATAATAATAATAATAATGTTTTAATTTGTATACCGCCCTTCTCCCGAAGGACTCAGGGTGGTGAACAGGCAAATAAAATACAAACAAACATACTCAATAATTAAAACAACCCTTAAAAAACTGATTCAAATATGCCAGAAAATTTAAAATAACATTACACCCCATAAAATTACAAAATTTAAAACCCATCAACAATTCAATTAAAATTTAAAATTAAAATCAGGCCAGTCCAGCCATATGAAATAAATAGGTTTTAAGTTCACGGCGAAAGGTCCTAAGGTCAGGTAGTTGTCGAAGCCCGAGGGGAAGTTCGTTCCACAGGGTAGGAGCCCCCACAGAGAAGGCCCTCCCCCTGGGGGCCGCCAGTCAACACTGTTTGGCTGACGGCACCCTGAGGAGTCCCTCTCTGTGGGAACGCACCGGACGCTGGAAGATAGAGGCCGGCAGTAGACGGTCCTGTCTCCTCTTCCAGTTTTCCCCTCTCAAAACAGTACTCAGGTCATCCCTTAAAAATAAAGGTAGGGAGACTCAGGCAGAATGGGACAACTTGTGATCAACTCACCACGGCCAACTTGCTTGTCCAACACAACATGGGCAATTCACCACAGCCAACTGACCATGACCAACTCACCGTGGCCAAAACAACACGACCAACTCACCACAGCCAACTTGCTTGGCCAAAACACCATGGGCAATTCACCACAGCCAACTCACCATGGCCAACTCACCATGGCCAAAACACCACGACCAATTCACCACGGCCAACTTGCTTGGCCAACACACCATGGACAATTCACCACAGCTAACTCACTATGACTAACTTACCATGGCCAAAACACCACGACCAACTCACCATGGCCAACTTGCTTGGCCAACACACCATGGGCAATTCACCACAGCCAACTCACCATGGCCAACTCACCATGGCCAAAACACCACGACCAATTCACCACGGCCAACTTGCTTGGCCAACACACCATGGACAATTCACCACAGCCAACTCACCATGGCCAACTCACCATGGCCAAAACACCATGACCAATTCACCACGGCCAACTTGCTTGGCCAACACACCATGGGCAATTCACCACAGCCAACTCACCATGGCCAATTTGCTACAACCAACTCACCACAGTCAACACACCATGGTCAACTTGCTTAGCCAATGCACCATGGCCAACTCACCATGAACAATTTGCCATGGCCAGTTCGCCATGGCCAGCTCACCATGGCTGACTTGCCTCACCCAACTCACCACAGCCAATTCACCAGAGTCAACTCACCGTGGCCAACTCACCTTGAGCTGAAGAAGCTTCTTGGATGAGATGTTTTCGAGGGAAAAAATACCAAGAAAGTCCAGTTACTTTTTTTGAAAAGCGCATTTTTGGACAAACTACTAGGAAGTTGTTTTGGTCGCCATGATGTAAAAAAGATGTTGAGACTCTGGAAAGAATGCAGAGAAGAGGAGCAACAAGGATGATTAGGGAACTGGAGGCTAAAACATATAAATAATGATTGCAAAAACTGGGTATAAAGGATCATTGGTGCTTTCTGAGCTTCCTTGTTCTCTTGCAGATGTTTCATTACCCAAACTAGGTAACATAATCAATGCTAGTTTATGACTAGCACTGATGATGTTATCTAGTTTGGGTAATGAAATGTCTACAAGAAAACAAGGAAACTCAGAGAGCACCAAGGACCCTCATGCCAATCCTGAGCTACAAATATTCCCCTTTATTGCAGTTGGGTATGTCTAGTTTGATGAAAAGAAGGACTAGTGGTGACATGATAGCAATATGGAACCCTCACCACATCTCTGACATCAATACAATTGAGCGAGTCCAGAAATATTTTACAAGAAGAGTTCTCCATTCCTCTGAAAACAACAAAATACCTTATCCCATCAGACTTGAAATCCTAGGCCTAGAAAACTTGGAACTCCGTCGCCTTCGACAAGACCTAAGTTTAACTCATAGAATCATCTACTGTAATGTCCTTCCTGTTAAAGACTACTTCAGCTTTAATTGCAACAATACAAGAGCAACCAACAGATTTAAACTTAATGTTAACCGCTTTAATCTAGACTGCAGAAAATATGACTTCTGTAACAGAATCATCAGTGCTTGGAATACTTTACCTGACTCTGTTGTCTCTTCCCACAATCCTAAAAGCTTTATCCAAAAACTTTCTACTATTGACCTCACCCCATTCCTAAGAGGACCATAAGGGGCGTGCATAAGCGCACAAACGTGCCTACCGTTCCTGTCCTATTGTTTTTTTCTTTTTTTCTTTTTTCTTTTTTTCTTTTCTTTTCTTCTTCCTTTATATATATTGATGCTTATACCTCCTAATATTTACTCATATATATGCTTATATACTATATAATCCTTTTTATATGATGTTGTGACAAAATAAATAAATAAATAAATAAATAAAAATAAATAAATAAATATCTCAGGGGCTGCCCCAAAGAAGAGGGAGGTCAACCTATTCTCCAAAGCACCTGAAGGCAGAACAAGAAGAAATCGATGGAAACTAATCAAGGAGAGAATCAACCTAGAACTAAGGAGAAATTTCCTGACACTGAGAACAATGAATCAGTGGAATGACTTGCTTCCAGAAGTTGTGGGTCCTCCGTCACTGGAGGTTTTCAAGAAGAGCCATTTGTCTGCAATGCAACAATTATTTGCATTTATGCTAGTCATAAAGTAAATATGGTACAGGTGTCAAACTGGCGGCCCGTGGGTTGGATGCGTCACATGCAGGCCACACCCACCCCAGCTCCGCGAATGGGATAAATGTCACGAAACATCACATGATGGCAATGTGACGCAGCAAGTTTGACACTCATGGTGTAGGGTTTCCTGCCTGAGCAGGAGGTTGGACCAGAAGACCTCCAAGGTCTTTTAGTCAATTTCTGTTGTTTCTGTTGTCAATTTCTGTTGGGTTTCGTTGCTTCTGTTTTTCCAAGGTCTTCTAGTCAATTTCTGTTGTTGTCCTTATTACCGAGTTTGGTATTTTATTTTATTTTTGTCAACAATTCTGACCTTTGGAAAGGATTCGTTATATCATAAATAATTTTTATTGTAATTTTTCTTTTCCAAAACTCTAACACATAGTCAAACAGACAGTGTCATTTTTATATGCTTTAGATTAACAGTTCAAGTAAAATCTACATTATATATATATATATATATATATATGCATCCTCAACTTTCTTATGAATATTATCTATTTTTGTTTCTGCTGTCTATCCACCTATACCATTTTCCCCAAACTGCATAATATTCCAAATCATCTTTTTCTTTTAAGTCTAAGGTTAGAATTAAATTAATTCTAGAATTCTTAGAATTCTAAGTTTATTCATTTATTCATTCATATATTTTCTGGATAATCAATCCCTCTGGTGGTAAGTTATGTTCCTTCCAATATTGCGCGAACGCAATTCTTGCTGCTGTTAGTATACGTATGATCAGATATCTTATTTTTTTTTAAATCAAATTTAGTTTTTAATATTCCCAGGAGAAATGTTTCCGGATTTAACTCAGTTTGGCAATTTATTAAATCTTGTAGCCAATCTTGTATTTTAGTCCAATACTTTTTCGCTTCGCGGCATAACCACTAGGCATGAAAGAAGGTACCTTGGTGCTGGTTGCATCTCCAGCACTTGGTTTGGGTACATTTTAGCCAGTCTTGCTGGGGCCAAGTGCCAACGATAGAAGATTCGTTATATCAAACCCTGTTGTCCATCATATTCCCTGTACAGGCCATAGAAAGGCACATAAGAAAGAATGTCAAGACAATTTCTGATTTTGCTCCAGCAAAATCAGAAAATGTATTCCTTCCCATCGAATACATTGCTACCCAATGAGTGTCAGACAAAACTTGTTTGAGCATTTTTTTCCATTCTCATTAAATGCAAATCTGCCCGAGATATTCAATTTTCCTAAACCACGGGCATGCCATTGTATTAAGATCCCTAAATAAATATCAAAGAAACTCTCTTTCTCTCTCCTTCTTTGAAGATTAAAAAGAAAAAGGAAATTAAGAGAATGTCACTTGCGTGCTAGAAAACCATTTCAATGTTCTACGTTACACCAGAGAGCAAACACCAACAAAACACAGCCATCCATTCATGTCTCATCAGCATCTGATGGATATGAACTGACAGAAAATCACTAGCTCTCGGGTTAACTGGTAAGGCACAGAATTGCAGACCATTTTATTTTAGCAGCAAGAAAGGGCATTGTGGTCTTGAGAACAGATAAATTCCCTGGTGGGCTCCATAGATGTGCTAGTGATATTTTCTGACCGACTGTAATTCCCAGCGCCGCTGAGAACGGTGGCTGGATTGTACTGCACATTGCAAAGAGTCATTCAGCGCAGCCTCGATTTGGAACAGCCCAATTCACACCTGAGTCTTTCTCATTTGCACAATTCGGAAAAAGACCATTGGCTGCCAGGATCGCTGGACCCATTAATATTCTGTGGGTGGAACGCACCAGTCCAAATACACACATAGAAGCAATTTAGCTGTTGTGACTCCAGCCCTCGAACCTGGCCTCATGCCCGAAAGTGACTCCGAGAGTGAGGGGGAAGGGCCGGTAAGGCTTACTTTGGGAGCACCGATTCCTTTGGCCCGGCTCCAGGAACCAGAACCAGACCAGTCGGAGGACGTAATGAGGCCATCATCCCCTGATTCCTCCCTTCCTCAGGATATGCCTTCAGACCCAGCTGACAATAATAATAATCAAGCTTGGCTTGACCCGCACTTCAGAAGATTAGAGAGGTGGCGTCATCAAAGGGAAGGGTGGGGCAGGAGCCCCACCCCACAGGATATATAAGGAGCTTTGGGACTGCTCTCACTCCACGGGAAGCAAAAGTTTAGCTGAACCGTTTCAAAAAGAGCTGAAAGTCTTGCTACGTGAGTCATTTGTTTGAACTTTGGCAGGCAGCTGTGATTTCTCTGTCAGGACTGATAAAAGCTGTGAATCCACTGGCTGAAGGCCAGCTCGTTAATCTGAAATGGGGAAGGAGACAGAACTTTAGCACACATTATCACAGGCAGTCAAGGTACAGAAATGTATGAACTGGAATTGAAATCACACCTGTTGCACACAATTCATTTGGTTGCTTTTTTCCCCCCAGCCTGGGCATGCCTTATTGAGTGGTTAAGGTGCCGATGTAGAAACCAGGAGCTGTGAGTTCTAGTCCCACTGCAGGCATGAAAGTTGGCTGAGTGATGTTGGGCCAATCGCCAGGAATCGGTGAGTTCTAGTCCTGCCTTGGGCATAAAAGCCATCTGGGTGAGGTTTTTTTTTTTAATTTATATCCCGCCCTTTTCCGAAGACTCAGGGAGGCTTACATTGTGTAAGGCAATAGTCTCATTCATTTGTACATTATATACAAAGTCAACTTGTATTGCCCCCCCAACAATCTGGGTCCTCATTTTACCTACCTTATAGGCTTAGGACCCGGGTACTTACGGGACCGCCTGCTGTTACCTTATGCCTCCCACTGACCCGTATGCTCACACAGAGAGGGTCTTCTCAGGGTGCCGTCCACCAAACAATGTCGGCTGGCGGCCCCCAGGGGCAGGGCCTTCTCTGTTGGAGCTCCTACGCTCTGGAACGAACTTCCCCCTGGCCTACGCCAAGTGCCTGATCTTCGGACCTTTCGCCGTGAGCTAAAAACATACTTATTTATTCAAGCGGGACTGGCTTAATAGTTTTATTAAATTTTAATTGGGGTTTATCGTTTTAGGGTTTTTAAATTTTTAAATCTTTAAATTTTTAAATTTTGAATGTCGGCCTTTTGTAATATGCTGTGTTTTAAATTTTTGTTTTTAATTGTATATATATTGAGTTTTTATCTTTTTGGCTGTACACTGCCCTAAGTCCTTCGGGAGAAGGGCGGTATAAAAATCTAAATAAATAAATAAATAAATAAATAAATAAATAAATAAATAAAATAAAGGATGGAAGGCTGAGTCAACCTTGGGCCTGGTGGGACTCCAGCCTGTAGTAATTGTAATTGCAGGCAGCTGTGTGTTAATAACAGACTACATTAGCCTGTTGAGCCACCTGTTGAGTTTGGGCCAATCATGAGGAGATGGTGAGTTCTAGTCCCACCTTAGGCATCAAAACGATCTGGGTGACTTTGGGCCAATCACCAGGAGACGGTGAAGTCCAGTTCTGCCTTAGGCATGAAAACTGGCTTTGGGTCAATCACCAGACTTTGGGTCATTCATCCACTAGGTGTTGGGAGCTGAACATGAATGAAGAGAAGCATGACCATCAACCCCGACAAACATGGAATGCCCCCAGTTGGTTAGAGCTTTCCTACAGCATCACGTGATTTCAGTCAATCTACCTGATTTTTGTATCACACATCAGTTGTTTAATAGTGTTTTGATACCCAAAAGTGAGGAATATGTCAAGCCAGTGATGAAATCTGAACCGGTTTGTTACCGGTTCATTGGCTGCGCATCTGTGCTGTGCGCGCATGCTCAGTATGTGCCAAAAGGAGGCTTGGGAAGGTAAGTAGAACAGCGAGGGGTGGAATCAGCTGTAGCATGTGATCTTGGGAACCTTTTTACAAACTTTTTAAAAGCATTTTTTACTAGCGGTTCGGACGAATAGGTAGAATAGAATAGAATAGAATAGAATAGAATAGAATTTTATTGGCCAAGTGTGATTGGACACCCAAGGAATCTGTCTTGGTGCATATGCTCTCAGTGTACATAAAAGAAAAGATACGTTCATCAAGGTAGCAAAAAATGTTTTAAAAAAGTAAAAAAAAAAGGTTCCGACGATCACAGCTGTGCTGCGCTATCATCGGAACCTTTTTTAAAACTTTTTTAAAGCGTTTTTTTTTACTACTTATTCACCCAAACTCGAAGTAAAAAAATGCTTTAAAAAAGTTTTTTAAAAAGGGTTTTGACGATCGCGCAGCACAGCTGTGATCGTCGGAACCTTTTTTTAAACCTTTTTTAAGCATTTTTTTTACTACCGGTTCGGGTGAATAGGTAGTAAAAAAAATGCTTTAAAAAAGTAAAAAAAAAAAAAAAGCTTGTATGATCACAGCTCTGCCGCGCGATCGTCCGAGCCTCTTTTTTTTTTTACTTTTTTAAAGCATTTTTTTACTACCTATTCTCCCGAACCAGGAGTAAAAAAATGCTTAAAGTTTTTTTTAAAAAAAGTTCTGATGATCAGCTGAGCGATCGTTGGAACTTTTTTTTAACTTTTTAAAGCATTTTCAACTACCGGTTCCAAAGAAACCGTAGTAAAAAAATGCTGTAAAAAGTTTTTTTAAAAAATGTTCCAACAATCGTGCGTCATTCAGCTAATTGTGTTGTAAATGTTGTACCTTGATGAACGTATCTTTTCTTTTATGTACACTGGGAGCATATGCACCAAGACAAATTCCTTGTGTGTCCAATCATACTTGGCCAATAAAATTCTATTCTTCTATTCTAATCGTCTGAACTTTTTTTTTTAAAAAAATTACTACCAGTTCAGCGAACCGGCCTGAACCGGTAGCGTTTCATCCCAGTGATATCTCTTCATCTGACTGAATTCCATGAAGCCGATGGATGTGGAATCCGCTTAGTTCTAAAAACAGGTCCCCGGGGGTTCTCTTGCTGTATCCCAAAATGAAATTTGATGGATGGTCCAAAAATGAACAATATGAGCTAGGTCTTTTCATGATCATGCCTCTGAAGGGAGGACAAGAAGCAATGGATGGAAACTCATCAAGTAGAGATGACCCAACCCAGAACTAAGGAGAAATTTCCTAACAGTGAGACCAATTAACCAGTGGAATGGCTTGCCTTCAGAAGTTCTGTGTGATCCATCACTGGAGGTCTTCAAGAAGAGATTGGACAACCATTTGTCTGAAACAGTGTAGTGTTTATCTGAAATGCTTGAGCAGGGGACTGGATTAGAAGACCTCCAAGGTCCCTTTCTAACTCTCTTATTTTCTGATCCTTCTTCCTTTTCCGCCTCTTCCTTTTGTCTACAAATCTTCTGAATCTACCACAGGATCCAAACTGTCCATCCATAACAAAGATTTAAATGAAGAGGCACTACTCTGCCTGGAAGGAACAGGGATAGCTAATTACCTGCTTTCCACTCCTGATATGTGGAAAGTTATTTAGAACAGATGCTACCATAATTTGAAAGCATTGGGGAAATTAAGAGTGTTCAATGGCCCTCAACTCCCCTCATGCGCCACCACGGATGGCGTTGCAGTTGCTGAAGTGCGTTAAAAAGAAAACCCATTTGGGAGACAGGGCTGAGCTTGACACCTGATTATTTTTTTCTCTACTTTCACCTTTTATTCACTGCACTTCTGTGCTTCTCTCTCTCTCAGTATTTACTGGAGAGGTGTATGAAAAAGAAAAGTGGATGCTATATGGTTTTGGAGATGAGTTTGCCTGCTCTAGAGAAGCCTACACACAAATTCGGTGGTCTTTAGGACCATGAACCGCATCTTGACCATAAATCAAGATAATCAAGTGGCAAATTTCATCTCAGCCACTTCTGTGGGATGAAGACGTGCCTTTGACTTGGGTTACTACTGTTCTTTATCTAGTGGTTAAAGTGCTGGCCAAGAAACCAGGAGACAGTGAGTTCTAGTTCCATCTTAGGCATGGAAGCTGGCTGGGTGACTTTCGTCCAATCACCAGGAGACTGTGAGTTCTAGTCCTGCCTTAAGCAAGAAAGCTGGCTTCATGACTTTGGGCCAATCACCAGAAGACAGGTGTTTGGTTTTGGGTTTTTTTCGCATTTATATCCCGCCCTTCTCCGAAGACTCAGGGCGGCTTACACTATGTCAAGCAATAGTCTTCATCCATTTGTATATTATATACAAAGTCAACTTATTGCCCCCAACAATCTGGGTCCTCATTTTACCTACCTTATAAAGGATGGAAGGCTGAGTCAATCTTGGGCCTGGTGGGACTTGAACCTGCAGTAATTGCAAGCAGCTGCTGTTAATAACAGAGTTAATAACAGTGAGTTCTAGTCCCGCCTTAGGCATGAAAACCAGTTACTCTCTGTCTGTCTGTCTGTCTGTCCGTCCCTCCCTCCCCCCCCTCTCTCTCTCCCTCCCTTCCTCTGTCCCTCCCTCCCTCTCTTTCTCTCCCTCCCTCCTTCCCTCTCTCTCTCTCCAACCCACCTCACAGGGTTGTTGTGGGAAAAACAGAAGACAGGATATAAAGGCAGGATAAACAACAAATACATAGTTAAACAAATAACAGCAATAGCAATTGTACTTAAACTTTTATACTGCTTTACAGCCCTCTCTAAGTAATTTACAGAGTCAGCCTTTTGCCCCCAACAATTTTGGGTCCTCATTTTGCCCATCTCAGAAGGATGGAAGGCTGAGTCAACTTTGAGCCTGGTGAGATTTGAACTGCCAAATTGCAGGCAGCCGGCAGCCGGCAGTCAGCAGAAGTAGCCTGCAGTACTGCACTCTAACCACTGCGCCACCGAGGCTCATAATAATCAGATTATTAGAAATACTGGCTCTCTTTTGGCTTCATAAAACTACATCTGGCTAGCTTGCTCTCTGCAGATGTTAGGAAGTATTTTTAGAGTAAGGAACACTTTAACTGCCTTAAAATCATTCCATATTTTCTATTCTATTCTATTTTGTTTTGTTTTGTTCTGTCCCGTTCTGTCCCGTTCTGTTCCATTCCGTTCCGTTCCATTCCATTCCATTCCATTGCACTCCACTCCACTCCACTCCATTCTTCACTCCACTCCATTCTATTCTATTCTTTTACTCTACTCTACTCTACTCTACTCTACTCTACTCTACTCTACTCTACTCTACTCTACTCTACTCTACTCTACTCTACTCTACTCTACTCTACCCTATCCTACCCTACCCTACCCTACCTTACTACTAGTCTAGTCTAGTCTAGTCTAGTCTAGTCTATAGATCTTGGTTGCTCCAAAGTGGAAACGTTCAATTAGGCTGTCTAAGAATTCCTTTTCTTACTCTGATGGGCGATGAATAAAGTATTGAGATTGGAGGCAGGACTGGCCAAAAGAGACATTTTAGATAAGAAATCCAAACAGTGGATGACGTCATAATTAAAACTGTATACTTCTGGCTGATTCTTTGAGTTTTTGCAAATATCAGGTCATGATAAGGCTAAAGAAAGAATCCGGGAACAGATCAGTGTATGCTAAGCTTGAAAGATGAACCGAGCCAAACGATAAAGATCATTTATTGATGCTCTTGCTTTAATGATCTTTCTGCAATAATCTTGGATTTCAGGTTCATTAAGACTGCATTACAGGCAGCCCACAATTTAGGACCATTCATTTAGTGACCATTCGTAGTTACCACAGCATTGAAAAAAGTGACTTACGACCATTTTTCACACTTACAACCGTTGCAGCCTCCCCCAGTGTCATGTGATCAAAATTCAGACTCTTGGAAACTGACTCACATTTATGGCATTTGCAACTTTCTGAGAAACGAAGTCAATGGGGAAGCCAGATTTACTGCCCACCGGTGTTACTAACTTAAGAACTATGGTGAGTCACTTCACAACTTTGGCAGGAAAGGTCATAAAAGTGAGCAACTTTTTGCTGTGGTCCGTCAGCAGCCTACGGAACTGGCAACTGAGTCGGACAGTGATGAGGCTGAAGTCAGGGCCATCAGGAAGTGAAGTGCAGACTCCAGAGCCTCCAGAGACTAATAGTAGTGAGGCAGAGGAACAGGAGGAGCCTGTTCCTAATGCATGCATGTGAAGAGCTGCCAGAAGGCAAGAACAGCTCAAGCAGAGAGGACAACTCGGGAGTAGGGCCAAGAGATGCTTGGCCCCTCCCATAACGCTTAATAACAGACCAGCACCGGTGTTTCAGCTTTGCCAGAAAACAAGGTTGTAGCTGCGTCTTCTGCTTCGTCTACGTCTTTGTTTTTGTGGCTTCTGGACAGTTGCCAGGAAGGGCCTTTGGCAGTTTGCCTAATTGGACTAAGGTTTGTGAGATAATTGAGGAATTTGTGTTGGGAGGCATTTGTTTTACTTTGAGTTGAAGGACGCTGGGAATGAAGTAATTCCCAGCTGTTCGAATAAAGTTCGTTTGTTTTTCCACGGACTAAGTTTACTACTACCTACTTGGGCCTGGGTCACAACACTTCCCTTAACAACTGTCTTGCTTAACAGTGAACAACGGGCTCAATTGTGGTTGTATGTCGAGGACTTCCTGTATTCCCGAGGCTATGCTTTAAATTGAATCTTTGGGGACATATTTTTTTTAATGCTGTGCATTTTATTCTGACCTGAGTCGCCGCTTCAGACATTTCCTTAAAAAATGTCCAGACACATTGTATATAAATCACTTTCTAGAAGTTGGCGATCCCAAAGTTATCAATCAGTTTCTCAAATTCTGCTACTCGGTGACAAAGAGACGGCGTGAAAAAGTCACCTCTAGGGACAGGATGACTGAGCTGGATACATTGGCGTCATTTAATCATACACTAAGAAGGTGAAATGTTTCCTTTCTATCTGTAATTTAACTGAGTCTGTTGTGTTGTTGAATTAAAGGTGGGTTGTTGTTCACGGACAAGGTGAATAGGGGGTGCAGGGGTGGGCTGCTGGGGGTTCGCAGGGGTTTGGGAGAACCTCTAGCTAAGATTCTGTGCAGTTTGGAGAACCCCTAAATCCCATTCCCCCCTCTCTCGTTACCTACATATCTCTGTCTGTCTGTCTGTCTGTCTATCTATCATCTATCTATATCATCTCTCTCCCCCCCTCTCTCTATTGCTACCTACATCTATCTCTCTATCTTTATCTCTCCATCTCTCTATAATAATTGCTAGCAACCTGCCTTCCATTGAGGACCTGTATACTGCACGAATCAAGAAGAGGGCCGTGAAAATATTTACAGATCCCTCAAATCCTGGACAGAAACTGTTTCAACTCAAAATGACACTATAGAGCACTGTACAACTAGACACAAGAACAGTTTTTTCCCCGAAGGCCATCCCTCTGCTAAACAAATAATTCCCTCAATACTGTCAAACTATTTACTAAATCTGCACTACTATTAATCTTCTCATCGTTCCCATCACCAATCTCTTTCCACTTATGACTGTATGACTGTAACTTTGTTGCTGATAATCCTTGTGATTTATATTGATATATTGACCATCATTTGTGTTGTAAATGTTGTACCTTGATGAACGTATCTTTTCTTTCATGTACACTGAGAGCATATGCACCAAGACAAATTCCCTGTGTGTCCAATCACACTTGGCCAATAAAAAATTCTATTCTATTCTATTCTATTCTATTCTATTCTATTCTATTCTATTCTATTCTATATCTATCTATCTATCTATCTATCTATCTATCTATCTATCTATCTATCTATCTATCTATCTATCTATCTATCTATCTATCTCTCTCTATCTCTCATATATATATATCTCTCTCTTGCTACCTACATATATATCTCATCTGTCTGTCTGTCTGTCTGTCTGTCTGTCTGTCTGTCTGTCCATTTGTCCATCTGCCCATCCATTCCTGATTATATTATCTTGTTAGGCAATGAAATGTCTGCAAGGAAACAACCAAGCTCAGAGAGCTCACACTAAATAACCACGGAAGGCACAAGAAGTTACTTCAGAGTAGCTTCTTGATTGTTGCTCACCTATAGAAAAGGAACCTTGCCAGACTAAATTACGAGCTGCATAACTATTAGATACACCCTATGAACTACTGGGGTGCGTCTGTCTTCAACCCCTTTCTGAATATCGAAGATGCCATGCTGTGTTGTCTCTTTACTCCTTGGGAAAGACCCAGAGGTGGGTTTCAGCAGCTTCTGACCAGTTCTGGAGAACCGGTAGCGGAAATTTTGAGTAGTTTGGAGAACCGGTAAATACCCCTTCTGGCTGGCTCCGCCCCCATCTCTTCTCAGCCTCCCGAGTCCCAGCTGATCGAGAGGAAATGGGGATTTTGCAGTAACCTTCCCCTGGAATGAGGCGGGAATGGAGATTTTACAGTATCCTTCTCCTGCCATGCCCACCAAGCCACGCCAACAGAACACGGTAGTTAAAAAAAATTGAATCCCACCCTTTCCTCCTATGACTCTGGGCTACCTTCCACCATGCCTCCCTTTTGAAAAGCTCACCTAGAAGAGATGGAAAATTTTGTTTTTGGTTAGTTGCTTAAAGTTTGATTTTTTCCACCCAAAATCTACAGCCGGTTGGCTGCTTAACCCTTTCCTCCTGAACTGGTGGCAGTATGCCATAAATCACCCAGGATCTCAAAGCAGAACTCAGATCATGCAAAATGAATAGCGGGTAGGTTTATGAAGTAGACGTCCCCCCATCACCGGTAACATTTTCCATCTATGTCTGGAGCAAAATTGATGTGAAGCCACTGTGAACTTTGTAATAGGTTATTTGAAAAGGCTCTAATAAATCTTTCTGCTCTTGCAAAATAATAACGGTTACAAAGAATGCTTTTTTCATGAAACAACAACAACAACAACAACCCGGGATCTAGATTTATGGGCAGAAGCAACTTATCCCAAAATTGGTTGTGTGCTTGTACATCGCAATGTTTTTAAGCAGAATCTTTTCCACAAATTTCGATTGGCCTTTTGGGGGGCTGTAATACCTTACCAAGGTCTCACTCTTGGAATACCTGCCTCAAGTTAACGGATGGGCAATGGATAGTGTGCAGTGGAATAAAATGTTGCCATCGCGGAGAAGTTTAAAGCAGTTTTGTATTCTCTGTCATGAGTCTTGTCATCTGCACCTCTAGAACTGTCTGGTTTGGTTCTGCAACCCAACAAGACAGACACAGACTTCGGAGGATCATTAGAACTGCAGAAAAAACAATGGCTGCCAACCTGCCTTCCATTGAGGACCTGGATACTGCACGAATCAAAAAGAGGGCTGTGAAAATATTTACAGACCCCTCACATCCTGGACATAAACTGTTTCAACTCCTACCCTCAAAACGATGCTATAGAGCACTGCACACCAGAACAACTAGACACAGGAACAGTTTTTTCCCTAATGCCATCACTCTGCTAAACAAATAATTCCCTCAACACTGTCAAACTATTGACTAAATCTGCACTACTATTAATCTTCTCATTGTTCCCATCACCCATCTATTTCCCCTGATGACTGTAACCTTGTTGCTGGTATCCTTACGATTTATATTGATTGTTTCCTAATATGATTTGATTGCTTATTTGTACCCTATGACTATCATTAAATGTTGTACCTTATGATTGTTGAGAATGTATCAGTGGTAGGTTGCCCCGGGTTCAGACCGGTTCTTGTGAACTGGTAGTAAAACCAGGGGAAGGCTCCACCCACCGACCCCAACATCATCAGGAAGCTTCTGCACATGCGCAGAAGCTTGTGTGCATGCGCAGAAGCAAGCAAGCAAGCACGATGCCGCTGCAAAGTGGTAGTAAAGCTAAGTAGAATCCAACCCTGGAATATATCTTTTATTTTTATGTACACTGAGAGCCTATGCACCAAAGACAAATTCCTTGTGTGTCCAATCACACTTGGCCAATAAAGAATTCTATTATCTATCTATCTATCTATCTATCTATCTATCTATCTATCTATCTATCTATCTATCTATCTATCTATCATCTATCTATCTATCTATCTGTCATCTATCGATCGATCGATAGACAGACAGACAGACAGATGATAGATAGATAGATAGATAGATAGATAGATAGATAGACAGACAGATGATAGATATCTATCTATCTATCTATCTATCTATCTATCTATCTATCTATCTATCTATCTATCTATCTATCTATCTATCTATCATCTGTCTGTCTGTCTGTCTGTCTGTCTATCTATCTATCTATCTATCTATCTATCTATCTATCTATCATCTGTCTGTCTGTCTGTCTGTCTGTCTGTCTATCTATCTATCTATCTATCTATCTATCTATCTATCTATCTATCTATCTATCTATCTATCTATCTATCTATCTATCTATCTATCATCTGTCTGTCTGTCTGTCTGTCTGTCTATCTATCTATCTATCTATCTATCTATCTATCTATCTATCTATCTATCTATCTATCTATCTATCTATCTATCTGCCTTTCAGAATTATCCAATCAAATACAACCCAAAAGTTATTTGTACCGTACAGGACAGCTCCCCCCCCCCCCAAAAAAAAACTTTGAATCACTTCTCTTTGCATCTACACAGAGTCACAAATTGGTTTGAAACTCAACATTTAAAAACAACAACTAAGTTCATGGCATCTGGTGCTATCACTTCCTGGCAAATAGAAGGGAAAGAAATGGAAGCAATGACAGATTTTATTTTCTTGGGCTGCAAGATTGCTCCAGATGGTGACTGCAGCCATGAAATTTCAGACAAATGGTTATCCAATCTCTTCTTAAAAACTTCCAGTGTTGGCGCATTTGTACCTTCTGGAATGGAACAAATTGCCTTCAGAAGTTGTGAATGCTCCAACACTGGACGTTTTTAAGATGAGATTAAATAACTATTTGTCTGAAATGGTATAGGGTTTCTTGCCTAAACTGGCGGTTGGACTAGAAGACCTCCAAGGTCCCTTCCAGCTATTCTATTCTATTCTATTCTATTCTATTCTATTCTATTCTATTCTATTCTATTCTATTCCATATTTTCTATTCTAGTCCTTATTTCTGTTCTGTTCTGTTCTATTTTATTCTGTTCTATTCTGTTCTGTTCTATTCTATTCTATTCTATTCTATTCTATTCTATTCTATTCTATTCTATTCTATTCTATTCTATTCTATTCTATTCCATATTTTCTATTCTAGTCCTTATTTCTGTTCTGTTCTGTTCTGTTCTGTTCTGTTCTATTCTATTCTATTCTATTCTATTCTATTCTATTCTATTCTATTCTATTCTATTCTATTCTATTCTATTCTATTCTATTCCTATCCCCATCCCATCCCATCCCATTCCCATTCCCATTCCCATTCCCATTCCCATTCTCTATTCTATTCTATTCTATTCTATTCTATTCTATTCTATTCTATTCTATTCTATTCTATTCCATTCCATTCCATTCCATTCCATATTTTCTATTCTAGTCCTTATTTCTATTCTGTTCTGTTCTGTTCTATTCTATTCTAAATTAAAAGATGCTTTCTCCTTTGGAAGAAAATGATGGCAAACCTAGACAGCATATTAAAAAGCAGAGTGATCACCTTGCCCACCAAGGTTCCTATTTAGCCAAAGCTATGTTTTTTCCCACTAGTAATGTGAGAGTTGGATCATAAGGAAGGCTGAGCACCAGATGACTGATGTTGTTGGAGTTGTGGTGTTGGAGAAGACTCTTGAAAGTCCCCTGGACTGCGAGGAGAACAAATCAGTCGATCCTGAAGGAAATCAACCCTGAATCATGGCTGTCCTTCTGCTAAGCTACCCGTTGCAAGCTGACAGCCCGACACCAGTAATGGGGGGACGGAGCAGTGAGGGTAAGGATTCAGGGAGGGAAGCAGGAGGAATTGAAACCAAGCGGTACAATTCCTTGGGAAGCACCAGCCACCTGAAGGTCACACTAAAAGAATGTGGAGTTAGCAAGCCTGTGAAGATAGGGACAATTTGTTAACACTGATAATCAGAGAGGTGGCTGGGAACAAGGGAAAGTTAACTGCATGTTTGTGCATGAAAATCTCAGATCTGGCTTTGCCTCTCCTGTAGGCACTTTGGTTTTAGTAAAAGTATACTTTTGGCTAATCATGAGCCAGGTATATTCCTTTTCTAATTGACCAAGCAATCCTGACAATTAGAACAATTAATAAGTGGAACGACTTGCCTGCAGAAGTTGTGAATGCTCCAACACTGGAAATTTTTAAGAAAATGTTGGGTAACCATCTGTCTGAGATGGTGTAGGATTTCCTGCCTGGGCAGGGGGTTAGACTAGAAGGCCTCCAAGGTCCCTTCCAACTTTGTTGTTATTATATTATTAAGCTGGAAGGGTTGACACCCTGACTGTTCTTTGGAAGGCCAGATACTGACAAAGGACAGATACTTTGGCCACCTAACGCGAAGAGAGGACTCTTTGGAAAAGACCCTGATGTTGGGAAAGATGGATGGCAAAAAGAGAAGGGGAGAGCAGAGGATGAGATGATTAGGTAGTATCATCAACACAATGAACATGAATTTGAGTAAACTTAGAGTTGAGGACAGGGGGCATGGTGTGCTGTGGTCCATGGGGTTGCAAAGAGACAAACATGACTTAGAGACTGAACACAACAAGAACAATTATGGAACCGGCAATCATTACATTTCATTAAGTCACTGCCCCACCCTTGATAGACCAACACATTCTGTTTTTGTTAGTTGCAAAGTCATGTCTGACCCATTGCACCCCCGTGAACAACTTTCTGTTGTGTCTCGTCCGATCTCACAACAGCCGGGGCCTTCTTATCTGCTTCCGAACACGGAGGAATGTCCTAGTATGCCTCCCGGCCCCAGCCCTGGCTCCATGCCCAGACAGGCTGAGGAGGAGGAAGCACCTCCCGGCCCCAGCCCTGGCTCCTTGCCCAGACAGGCTGAGGAGGAGGAAATACCTCCAGCCCCCAGCTCTGGCTCCATGCCCAGGCAAACGGAGCAACTAGACCCCTCCCCCTCCTCCACAGCATGTGAGCCTGAGGGAGGTCAATTACCAACAGCTGCAGACTGGAGTGACCCTCGCGTCAGAAGACTTGATAGACGGAGGCAACAGAAGGAAGGGAGGGGCAGGCCTGGATAAGTGCTGAGTCATGGAGCCACACCCCATGGCCTATATAAAGGACCTGCTTTATGGCATTCTCTGAGTCAGGCAAAGTCTAACATATCTTGCTGAAGTCACTTTCTGGTCTCCTGCCTGCCCTGAGGACTTTGCTAGGACTTTGGCAGAGCTGCAGAGGCACGGCTGATTCGGATTTCCCTGACCCGGCCGTCAGCGGAGGAGTGGGACACGACACTTTCTTCCAGGCCTTCCTGTCCTCTACCACCCTCTGGAGTCCATTTAAGCTCCCTGCCGACTGCTTCAGTGACTCCATCCAGCCACCTCGTTCTCTGTCGTCCCGTTCTTCTTTTACCCTCCATCGTTCCCAGCATTAGGCTGTTCTCCAGTGAGTCCTTCCTTCTCATTAGGTGGCCAAAGGATTTGAGTTTCATCTTCAGGATCTGGCCTTCTAAAGAGCAGTCGGGGTTGATCTCCTCTAGTACTGACCGGTTGGATCGCCTTGCAGTCCAAGGGACTCGCAGGAGTCTTCTCCAGCACCAGAATTCAAAGGCCTCCATTCTTTGACCCTCTTCTTAAATGTCTTTAGCATTTACCCTAGTATGATCATAGAGCATATCCATCAGTATTGACTTAGTAAAGCACCTCATTATTTTCAAATGGAGGAGCCATGACTTAGAGGAGCACTCGTGATAAGATTTTGCATGCAGAAGAACCCAAAGTCCATAGGTCTCTGTGGAAGGATGGCCGAGTGACCCAATGACACATGTTTGGATATTGTCATGAAAATAGCCACTTCACAGTTCTTTATAGGTAAAGGTAAAGGTTCCCCTTGCATGTATGTGCTAGTCATTCCCGACTCTAGGGGGCAGTGCTCATCTCCGTTTCAAAGCCGAAGAGCCAGTGCTGTCCGAAGATGTCTCTGTGGTCATGTGGCTGGCATGACTAAATGCCAAAGGTGCTTGGAACACTGTTCCCTTCCCACCAAAGGTGGTCCCTATTTTTCTACTTGCATTTTTTACCTGCTTTCAAACTGCTAGGTTGGCAGAAGCTGGGACAAGTCACGGGAGCTCACCCCATTATGCGGCACTCGGGATTCGAACCGCTGAACTGCCAATCTTTCGATTGACAACCTCAGCATCTTATCCACTGAGCAACCACATCCCCATACAGTTCCTTATAGCCCTCTCTAAACAGCTTACAGGGTGAGTATATTACCACCAACAATCTGAATCCTTATTTTACCCAGGTCAGAAGGATGGAAGGCAGAGTCAATCTTGAGCCGATCAGGATCGAACTGCCGGCAGTTGGCAGAATTAGCCTGCAATTCTGTGTTCTAACCACTGGGCTATTACTGCTCTTATCTCTCGTTTCCCAAGGGGAGCCAAACAGTCTCGGGAAATGCTTGTAATATAAGTGAACAATAATAAAGAAACCTATCGGATCCGTTCTGGGAGCAGTTCTAGTTGTTTGCACCTGACATAAAGAAATTTGCATAATGAAATTTCAGCAGTTCAATCTGAGCGTGGCATTCTTAAGGCCACTTAAATTTACGCATGGGGAAACCAGGTGGCCTCATTTGCACAGGTCAGTAAATTCCTAAACGTGAATATTGGACATTATTAGCAAAATATGCAGAATGTGCAAACCCCATCAAAGAACACTAAGTTCTTACACAATCGGAATGAACTACGTGGTTGCAATTTTTATTTTAATATAGTGCCTTGGTTATGGCCCCCCACTCTATTGTCCCTACGATCAGGATGGGTTAAGCATTACTACTATAGATTAGTCTTTATTGGAATGTATTATTTTTCTTTATTTACAGGAAGTACTTGAGTGACGACCAGAAGGGAGCCCAAAATTTCCATCGACAGTTGTTAATTTTGGCCCATTTTTAGGACCTTTCTTGCTACTGTTGCTAAGCAAATCACTGCAGCTGCTAAATGAATCTGGCTTCTCCATTGATTTTGCTCATCGGAAGGTTGCAAAAGAGAATCAAGTGATCCCAACAGAGCCATTTCGCGGGTTGTAGAGGTCACTCCCCTCCGGCCACTATGGGTAACCCTGGGATATAGCCTTGAGAGAGATAAGTCTGGAATGTGCATTGGTCTTTGGCTTCCATGCCATTTTGTTGGTTTCCCACCCACCCTGGCCTATGGCAACTTAAGAGCAGGCCAGGGATGCTCTGCGAGTTGACACCCGGGACACTGCAATGGTCATAAATACGAACCCATTGCTAAGCATCCGAATTTTGATCACGTGACCATGGCGATGCCGCGACAGTCATAAGTGTGAACAATGGTCATAAGTCACTTTTTTTCAGTGCTTTTGTAACTGCAAATAGTCACTAAATGAACTTCAAATAGTCACTAAATGAACTATTGTAAGTCGAGGACTACCTGTATTTGTAAAATGGATTAGCTGCCCATCTTTGCTGCATGGTAACTCTGGGAGGCTTCCAATGTTAAAAGATAAAGCTATATAATTTACAATGATATAGATAAAATACTATGAATACTATAATATCAACCTAGCTCAGGGATGGCTAACCTTTTTCTAATCTTGTGCCAAAAGCGCATGCGCACAAAAGTGCATGCGTGTGCCGGCACGCATAATGCAATGTGCCCCCACACATGCATGCACAACCCACTATGCTCTCCCACGATGTTCTGTCTCCTTCCCCACTTCAGACTCACAAGCTGGCCTTCAGCCAGTGGATTCACGGCTCTTATCAGTCCTGGCAGAGAAATCACAGCTGCCTGCCAAAGTTCAAACAAATGACTCACATAGCAAGACTTTCAGCTCTTTTTGAAACGGTTCAGCTAAACTTTTGCTTCCTGTGGAGTGAGAGCAGTCCCAAAGCTCCTTATATATCCTGTGGGGTGGGGCCCCTGCCCCACCCTTCCCTTTGATGGCGCCACCTCTCTAATCTCCTGAAGTGCGGGTCGATCCAAGCTTGATTATTATTATTATCAGCTGGGTCTGAAGGCGTAGCCTGGGGAAGGGAGAAATCAGGGGATGACGGCCTCATTACGTCCTCCGACTGGTCTGGTTCTGGCTCCTGGAGCCGAGCCAAAGGAATCGGTGATCCCGAGGTAAGCCTTACCGGCCCTTCCCCCTCACTCTCGGAGTCACTTTTGGGCATGGGGCCAGGTTCGGGGGCTGGAGTCACAACACACCCACCCACACATGCATGTGTCACCCCCTCTCTCCGCACAATGCATGCAAGATTTCCCTATGTATGCATGTGCATCTTCTGCTTGCGCCGCGACCACTGCGCATCCCAAAAATCAACTGGCCAGCAGGAGGCACACGCACACACACATTGTAGAGTTGAGCTGGGCGACAGCTCGCGTGCTTGCAGAGAGGGCTCTGCGTGCCAGCTGTAGCACGTATGCCCTAGAATCATCATCACAGACCTAGCTAAAAAGATGGCGGGCTAAGGCATGCGGAGAAATGAAGAAGAATTTAGAATAAGTGAGTTCAAATAAACTTTCCCATGTTCTGTTTTTGCAGCCTTCCCGTTTTTATGTGTCTGTTGGTGACCATAAATCCAATTTGTTCTTCCCATTATGTCAGCTCTGGCATCTAGAAATATTGCTCCGAAATACTGTCTGCGGACGGCACGGAAATATTACTTCTGATTAGGCTAAAAAACACATCTGGCCTTCTAGCTCAACCCTACAGGAAATGAGTGCTGGGAGAGGGAGGCCCAGCCAACCTTGGAAGATCAAAGAACATCTGGCTGACTCTCCTGGCATGAAAAAGAAGGACACACAAACTTAATCTGCTCTCCCCCCCCCCCGAGTCGAACTAGTGAATGGCCATTTGGGGAGCCAAAAATGAAAAAAAAAAAAAAAGGACAGAAGGACCAGACCGATAAAAAAATAACAAAGAGTGGGGAAAAGGTAGCATAGACTAAAATTCACACAGAAGGTACATCTCGATTCTGAACGGGGTCCGTTTTTAAGAGGGCTCTTTCCCTGTTGTTGAGTTCCAAGGTTCTTTCGCGCATTTGTGATTCAGCAGAAAACCTTCACACACACACACACACACACACACCAATGTGCTGTTGATATTGCTGATTTCCGTCTTATCTGTATTTCCTCTGTTTCAAGTCGCTGCAAATATTTATTTATTAAATTTATATGCTGCCCCTCTCACCAATAAGGAAGTGGAAGGGAGGGAGGGAGGGAGGGAGGGAGGGAGGGAGGGAAGGAAGAGAAGAGAAGAGAAGAGAAGAGAGGAGAAGAGAAGAAGAGAAGAGAGAGAGAGAGAGAAGAGAAGAGAAGAAGAGAAGAGAAGAGAAGAGAGAAGAGAAGAGAAGAGAGAAGAGAAGGAAGGAAGGAAGGAAGGAAGGAAGGAAGGAAGGAAGGAAGGAAGGAAGGAAGGAAGGGGTAATTAGGGAGGGAGGGAGGGGATAGGAGGAAGAAAGGAAGGAAGAAGAAGAAATTCATGCCCACCCACACACCCTCCTGCCCTCGTCCTTCCTTCCTTCCTTCCTTCCTTCCTTCCTTCCTTCCTTCCTTCCTTCCTTCCTTCCTTCCTTCCTTCCTCCCTTCCCTTCCCTTCCCTTTCCTTTCCTTCCCTTCCCTTCCTCCCTTTCCCCTCTCTTCCTTCCCTCTCTTCCTCTCTTCCTTCCTTTTCTTCAGGGGTGGGATTCAGCCAGTTCGCATCACTTCGGGAGAACCGGTTGTTAACTTTCTGAGCAGTTTGGCAAACTGGTTGTTGGAAGAAATCATTAGGGCAGAGAACCGGTTGTTAAATTACTTGAATCCCACCACTGCTTTTCTTCCTTCCTTCCTTCCTTCCTTCCTTCCCTTCCCTTCCCGTTTCCTCCCTCCCTCCTGGGCTCACGTTCTAGAGCAAACTGCAAGAGAGTAGAAGTTTCTCTGCTTTTGCCATATTCTCTAGTTTGTGCAAGAGAATGTAGCCTCTAACCTACTCCAGTCAGCCAGTTTCTTCCACAAACGCCATCACTCTGTTAAACAAATAATTCCCTCAACACTGTCAAACTATTCACTAAGTCTGCACTACTATTAATCTTCTCATCGTTCCCATCACCCATCTCCTTCCACTTACGACTCTATGACTGTAACTTTGTTGCTCGTATCCTTACGATTTATATTGATATTGTTTCCTGATTGCTTATTTGTACCCTATGACTATCATTAAGTGTTGTACCTTATGATTCTTGATGAACATATCTTTTCTTTCATGTACACTGAGAGCGTATGCACCAAGACAAATTCCTTGTGTGTCCAATCACACTTGGCCAATAAAAAATTCTATTCTATTCTATTCTATTCTATTCTATTCTATTCTATTCTATTCTATTCTATTCTATTCTATTCTTATTCTTATTCTTATTCCTATTCCATTCCATTCCATTCCATTCCATTCCATTCCATATTTTCTATTCTATTCTATTCTATTCTATTCTATTCTATTCTATTCTATTCTATTCTATTCTATTCTATTCTATTCTATTCTATTCCATTCCATTCCATTCCATTCTTATTCTTATTCCTGTTCCATTCCATTCCATTCCATATTTTCTATTCTATTCTATTCTATTCTATTCTATTCTATTCTATTCTATTCTATTCTATTCTATTCCATTCCATTCCATTCCATTCCATTCCATTCCATTCCATTCTTATTCTTATTCTTATTCTTATTCTTATTCTTATTCTTATTCTTATTCCTATTCCTATTCCTATTCCATTCCATTCCATTCCATTCCATATTTTCTGTTCTATTCTATTCTATTCTATTCTATTCTATTCTATTCTATTCTGTTCTGTTCTGTTCTGTTCTATTCTATTCTATTCTATTCTATTCTATTCTATTCTATTCTATTCTATTCTATTCTATTCCATTCCATTCCATTCCATTCCATTCCATTCCATTCCATTCCATTCTATATTTCCGCATGTGACCATGGATTTGCATGCATGATGTTCTTCTTTCCCAATCTGTAATACTGCAACAGTTAACATTGTTCTGCTTGGACATTAATTTGCAATTGTTTAAACAAAAAAAAATCATCATCAAAAATTCATACTTAAATATATTTTTAAACCCCATTCATTTTTTTTAAAAAAGAGAGGGTAAGAACAATTTCAAAACAGCTGGGAAATAGAAAATTCAGTAACATGGAGGCTGATTGGAAAGATGGTTTAATGATGAAGCAGAACCACCAAGTACACGGGTTCTGGGCAGCTGACCGCATGGAGTTGAGAGTGGGGGGTATTTATACCTTCTCTTGGGCTTTGAACTTGAGCTTCCTGTTCCTGTGCAAGAACATGTATTCTATTGGCACTCATGGCGCCATGTACAAATCCTAGGAGTTTGTCTGAGCTAAGTGGTGAAAAAAGTAAGGTTCTACATTTAGGCAAGAAAAACAAATGCACAGCTACCGTATGTGTGGTACCTTGCTAAATAGTAGTACCTGTGAGAGGGATCTCGGAGTCCTAGTAAACAACCATTTAAATACAAGCCAGCAGTGTGCAGCAGTTGCCAAAAAAGCCAACACAGTTCTGGGCTGCATAAACAGAGGGATAGAATCAAGAACATGTGAAGTGTTAATACCACTTTATAATGCCTTGGTAAGGCCACACTTGGAATACTGCATTCAGTTTTGGTCACAAGAATGTTAAAAAACGATGTGGAGACTCTAGAAATAGTGCAGGGAAGAGCAACAAAAATGATTAGGGGACTGAAGGCTAAAACATATGAAGAATCCTCATGATTTATATTGATATATTGACCATCATTTGTGTTGTAAATGTTGTACCTTGATGAACGTATTTTTTCTTTTATGTACACTGAGAGCATATGCACCAAGACAAATTCCTTGTGTGTCCAATCACACTTGGCCAATAAAAAATTCTATTCTATTCTATTCTATTCTATTCTATTCTATTCTATTCTATTCTATTCTATTCTATTCTATTCTATTCTATTCTAAAAAAAGAACTGTTTCAGGAACTGAGTATGTCTAGTTTAATGAAAAGAAGGACTAGGGAAGACATGAAGCAGTCTTCCAATATCTCAGGGGTTGCCACAAAGAAGAGGGAGTCAAGCTATTCTCCAAAGCACCTGAGGGCAGGGCAAGAAGCAATGAATGGAAATTAAACAAGGAGGGAAGCAACTTAGAACTAAGGAGGAATTTCCTGATAGTTAGAACAATTAATCAGTGGAACAACCTGCCTCTGGAAGTTGTAAATGCTCCAACACTGGAAGTTTTTAGAAGAGGTTGGATAACCATTTGTCTGAAGTGGTGTAGGGCTTCCTGCCTAAGCACGGGGTTGGGCTAGACGACCTCCAAGGTCCCTTCCAACTCTGTTATTCTAGTCTATTCTAAGTTTGGTTGAGGTTTGGATGATATAATGAAGGGACTTGTTGGGCAATTCCTAATGTGGCTGAGGACTAACCCTAACCCTAATACTAACCCTAGCCTCTAACCCTAACCCTAACCCTAACCCTAACCCTAATCCTAATCCTAACCCCTAGCTGCAACCCTAACCCTAACCCTAACCCTAACCCTAACCCTAACCCCTAGCTGTAACCCTAACCCTAACAACCCTAGCCCTAATCCCTAGCCTTAACCCTAACCTTAACCCTAGCCCTAACCCCTAACCCTAACCCTAACCCTAATCCTAACCCCTAGCATCAACCCTAACCCTAACCCTGGCCTGGCCTAACCCTGGCCTGGCCTAACCCCTAGCTGTAACCCTAACCCTAACAACCCTGGCCCTAATCCCTAGCCTTAACCCTGGCCTGGCCTAACCCTAACCCTGGCCTAACCCCTAGCCTAACCCTAACCCTAACCCTAACCCCAACCCCAACCCTAGCCCTAACCCTGGCCTAACCTGGCCTAACCCTAACCCTGGCCTAACCCTAACCCTAACCCCTAGCCCTAACCCCTAGCCCTAACCCTAACCCTAACCCTAACCCTAACTCCTAGCCCTAGCCCTAACCCCTAGCCCTAACCCCTAGCCCTAACCCTAACCCTAACCCTAACCCTAACTCCTAGCCCTAACCCTAACCCTAGCCCTAACCCCTAACCCTAACCCTAACCCCTAATCCCTAGCCCTAATCCGTAATCCTAATTCTAAACTCCATTTTCGCTGGCAGAGGCACCGCAGGCAAGTCCTTTGCTGTTTCCAGGGTGGCCCTGCAGGCGGCCAGATCTAAGCACCCCATGGGGCAGATCCAGCCCCCGGGCCTTGAGTTCAACACCCCTGCCATACACCATCAAATCTGACCCCAGCCAGAGCATAGAAAAACTCAAAAAAAGGGAGTGCAAGATCAGAAGACGTGGAGAGACCTGCCCCACAGAAACGCCAAGAGTTGGTCACAACTGAATGGCTAACACCACCATCCTTACGATTTTACTGAGAATAAATCCCAGTAAAAATACAGGTATTCGAGTAATAGGTGGCCTTCGACATATGACCACCACTGAGCCCCAAACCCATGTTGTTAAGCGAAACATTTGTTAAGTGAAATTTTACCACAGACCTTTCTTGCCACGGGTTATTAAGCGAATCACCGCAGTGTTTTTTCACTGGCTAACACGGTCGTTAAGTGAATCTGGCTTCCCCATTGACTTTGCTTGTCAAAAAGTCATTAAAAGGGGGATCCCATCAGCCCCGGGGCCACTGCCACCGTCATAAATGTGAGTCAGTTGCCAAGTCTCTGAATTTTGATCACGGGACCGCAGGGAAGCCGCCCCGGTTGTGTGAAAAACGGTCATAAGTGAGTGCCATTTTTGCAGTGCTGTTATAACGTCGAACGGTCACTAAATGAACTGTTGAAAGTCGAGGACTCCCTATAATGGTAAAAATGATCCGTGTGTCATCTTCTTTAAATAAAGCATTTCCTTCTCTTCCTCCCTCCCTCCCTCTCTCCCTCTCTATCTATCTTTCTCTCTCTCTCCCCTTCCCTGTCTTCCTCTCCCTTTTTCTCTCTTTTCTTTTTGTACAGAGGCTGTAATTACCGCTGGAAAGTACAATTTCCCTTTGTATCCTAAAACGGTGTC